>NC_089808.1:18129296-18432108 GCF_029633855.1 Hoplias malabaricus
TATAATTATGTGCATAGCCCAAGATTATCAGGCAAAGGAGGTGGAGTATGTGTAATTTACCAAAATACCTTAGACATCAGTCTTACACAATGTGACACCTTCGCTTCTTTTGAGGTTCTCTCCACCATTATTACAAATCCAGTCACAAAAAATGACGCATTTTTATTATGTAACATTTACAGACCACCAGGGCCTTACTCAGAATTTCTTAAATAATTCAGTGATTTCGCTGCAAACCTAGCTGTGTGCAATCATAAAGTTATAATTAAAAAAGAAGATTTCAATATCCATTTTGAGAAGGCAGATGATCCACTAAAACAAGCATTTACTTCAATCCTAGACTCTATTGGTATTACTCAAAATGTAACAGGGCCTACTCACTACTGTAATCACATTTTAGACTTAGTTTTGACACTTGGTCTTAACATATCTTACCACAAACCTCAGCAATCTCTGACCATTACCTAATTTCATATGAACTACATCTTAGCCATAATATATGTACGTCCCCTCCCTATTCCACAAAGCGTATAATGCTCGCCCCATGGTACAATGATAAAACCGGTACCTTAAAACAAACATCATGGGAACTAGAGTGGAAATGGTGATCAACCAAGCTGAAAGTGTTTCACTCTGCCTGGAAGGACAGCCTTATAGAGTATAGAAATGCCCTCACTAAAGCTCGCTCAGCTTATCTGGCCTCGCTTATCTCCAATAATAAAAATAAGCCTAGAGTACTGTTTAGTGTGTTTTCCAGAATTACAAAAAATCAGGCAGGTTCTGAACAACAAATTCTGGCAACTCTCAAAGTCTTTAAAGACTTTTTTAATAATAAAATTGAGAATATTAGACAACAAACTCAACCCACGGTATTAAATCTGACCTGGCTGCCACCCGATGTGGCTGATATAAAACATAATGTAATCATAAAAGAAAGACTTGAAACCTTTTACCCACTCCCACAGTTAGAACTAGAGAAGATTATCATCTCCGCAAACTGTACAACTTGATGCAATTCCCACAAATTTACTTAAAGAAGTACTACCAGCTATTATCAATCTTCTTTTAACTATAATAAACTCATCCCTTTTCCTGGGCTATGTACCCAAAGCTTTTAAACTAGCAGTTATTAAACCCTTGATCAAGAAACCAAATCTAGATGCTAGCACATTGTCTAATTACAGGCCTATTTCTAATCTGCTAATCTAAGCTGTGGTCCAACAACTTAGTTCATATATATGAATACATAAGAATCATATATATGAAAAATTCCAATCTGAATTCAGGCCACATCATAGCACTAGTTCTATGTGTAGTATGTATACACTGGTAGTATGTGTAGACTAGCACATAGCTCTAGTCAAGATAACAAACAATCTTCTTCTTGCCTCTGATCAAGGTCACGTATCCCTGTTGGTACTTCTTGACCTCAGCGCAGCTTTCGATATGATAGACCACAATATTCTCCTAAAAAGGTTAGAAAACATGGTTGGAATTACAGGGACAGTCCGATTATGGTTCAAATCTTATTTAACGGAATGTTATCAATTTGTAAAAGTAAATGATTTATCTTCAAATTATTCAAATGTAAGATTTGGAATCCCGCAAGGCTCTATTTTAGGACCATTATTATTTACATTATACATGTTACCGCTAGGGCCCCCTCCAGGGTGTATTCCTGCCTTGCGCCAGGTGGGCTCTGGACCCACCATGACCCTGAACTGGATAAGCGGTTACAGATAATGGATGAATGGATGGATGGATGTTACTGCTGGGCAAAGTTATTAGACACCATGGTATTAACTTTCACTGTTACACAGACGACAGGCAATTGTATATTTCAGCCAAGCCCGATGACAAACAAAGATTAAAGAAAATAGAAGGCTGTGTAAAAGACGTGAAAGGCTGGATGTTGCATAACTTCCTCCTTCTAAACAGCAACAAAACAGAGGTCTTGCTTTTGGGTCCAAAGGTGACAAGAAATAAATTATCAGATTTAATTTTAAATCTTGCTGACTTTCCAGTTAAACCTGGTTCAGCAGCAAAAGATCTTGGTGTTATAATTGACCCAGATTTATTGTAGGCAGTATCACTAGTACAGCTTTTTTGCATCTTAATAACATTGGCAAGATAAGAAATGCCTTATCCCTCAGGACGCAGAAACATTAGTACATGCCTTTATTACTTCAAGACTTGACTATTGTAACGCACTACTGTCAGGATGCACAAGCAGAAATTTAAGAAAACTTCAACTAGTTTAAAATGCTGCAGCCAGGGTCCTCACTAAAACTAGAAAATTTGAACATATCAGTCCAGTTCTCTCATCACTTCATTGGCTGCCTATTAAATTCCACACTGATTACAAAATTCTGTTATTAACGTATAAAGACCTACATGGGCTCACCCCTGAATACCTTCAAGATACTATTTCCTATTATGAGCCTCCACGATTACTCAGATCACAGAGTACTGGATTTTTAATAGTTCCCAGAATTCAAAACGCCTCAGCTGGGGGAAGAGCTTTTTTTTATAAAGCCCCTCAACTCTGGAATGATCTTCCAGAAAATGTTCGGGACTTCAAATCTAGGCTAAAAACTCATTTGTTTAGTTTAGCTTTTGGTAATTAATGCTCCCCAATAGATAAAGGCGGCAGATCCTGGGGGTCCATGGACACAGGGAATTATAGTAAACTGAGACGCTGGTGCTGTCGTCCCTCTGCTTCACGCGATCACTCAGGTTTGTTGACGGTGGAGTGGAGAGATGCAATTGTTTCAGGATGCTCCCGCGTCTGTGTGTCCTTCTGATTCTCTCCTTTTTAGTTAAAGCAGTCATAGTTAGATCTGCTGGAGTCATTAGCCACACTCTGTAACATTAGCCACATTTTCTGCTTTACAAAGACCAAACAGATTAAAACTAATTCCATCCCTTTACTTTTTTTCCGAGTGAACTACTGCCCACCTGTCCGGCTGGACACTGATGGATGACTGTTGAGCTCCTGCTCCACGCTTCAGACCAGCTGCCCACGCTCCAGCCACCACCAAGTGCCTTGGACCTGCCCCTACACTGAAGTTTTCACAGACTCCTAACTATTATTACCAGTAGATGGACCAGAGGAGGATAGGTCACCCCTTGTGAGCCTTGGTTCCTCCCAAGGTTTCTTCCTCAGCTGAGGAATTTTTCCTTGCCACTGTCGCCCTTGGCTTGCTCACCTGGGGATTTTTACATTTTTATATTCTTTACATTGTCATTTAATGTCAAAATTCTATCTTGCTAGAATTCTGTGAAGCTGCTTTGTGACAACATCAGTTGTAAAAAGCGCTATACAAATCAATTTGATTGATTTGATAAATTTGATATAGAGCTCCCCCTTCACACATTGAGGAAATCCCATCAGCTGAGGGAGCCATAATGTCTGCAGACTGACATACCTTTGTTATTTAAAACATATCAAAACAGCTTCTGCCTTTTGGATTAAATCAAACCATGCAATTTCAACATTAAAAGTTTCTCTTCCTATGTGCAACGGAACAGAATGTACATTTCAACCAAATACTAGGACTTCAAGTAGAAGTTAAAAATGGAAATCCTTCCATGAGAAATCCTTCAAAAAGAATGCTTATTCCAAGATTAAAATTTCAGGCATCATGGGATAAACTGTGCCTTCGTGTGGAACAAGAGCACCCTCAAGCAGATGCCCCGAAGTAAAACACCATGCGACTTCAAAGAAGACCTTGGTTTTTGTGTCCTCTGAAAATGTCTTGTATATTTTTCTTTTGTATTATGATTAATTCTTTCTCAATCTAAAGTTTTTGTATTCATGAGTCCCTTATGTAATCCAACCTAGATTTGCAAGAGTTTAACACTACTACACAAAGAAATCTCTTTTTATTTCATATATCATTCTGTATTTGTGTTAAAACTGGTTTGCTTGTATATAAAACTGTGGAATACTCCACCATGAAACGATATATCAAGCTTCTAGGAAACATGTCACTCCCATGTAATTTTATAATTTATTAATCAGTCAGGATGCTATTTGACTTAATCTTTTTGTCCTGATTCCTGCCGGATCCCTGGGTGGGCTCTAAGGACCAGCCCCGACTCCAGAGAAAAATAGCTGAAAGAACTGACTCCATTTTAAGTACTGAATGTTCTACAGAAAGAAATAGTACTTTTGAGTTCATTGTTATTCATTTTATTTTATTTCACTTTGTTCATTTGTTACTTTGTTGCTCAACAAAAGCTTCCACGCTAGAACCAATCAATGGCTTGTAAACTTGATTTGGCCAAGCAAGTAGACACGTCTGAGTTTATAGATCAGAAGTTATAGTGCCACAGATGTTGGCATTCATACAGGAAGGAGTGATTCACCAAGCTGCAGAATCTAAGACGCTCCAGTTGATGGCCTTTTGCTTTCATTAACCTGAGCACTCGGGTAAACCAGGGAGCAAAGTGCCGGAAAGTCACAGTATGTGTTTGCAGAGAGGCAATTGACACAGTATTAGTGTAATGATTTACCAGGGCCACAGGTGTTGTTAATAACTGTGTGGTGGGATACTTGTTAAGGATGTTCAGAAAAGCTCTGGCACAGACCTTTCTAGTATTCCTAAATGTGCTAATACGAGGAGTGTGCATTCTGTTAGACTGAAAAGACAGTTATAAATCAAATATAACAGCTGCATGATCAGAAATATGAAAATCGGTAATGTACTTGTTGGACGGTGGAACACAGGGAGTGGTGCAAACAAGGTCAAGGATATGTATGTATTGTAGAAGCTACATGTTGAGTAAGTTCAAACCAGTGCAACAGGTTAAGAAAATCAGCAAAGTGTACACATTTGCTTGAGTCAATGTGAATATTAAAATCACCTAACACTATCATTGAAGGGAACAACAGATAGAGCACTACTAGCAATTTGGACATCTCAGATAGAACAATAGGTACAGGATTAGGTGTGTGTGTGTGTGTGTGGGGGGGGGGGGGCGGTAGACCAACAAACAAATATAGGCTTTGACCCAGCTATTTGAGTGCAAGTTAAGGAACTTGTTGGGTGTATGGACACACTTTGGACCTTTGGAGGAGCAGTACAGAACTGTCAGACCACCACCATGACCTGTGATATGAGGCTGATCCACATACTGAAACCCAGGATGTGTAGATTCATTCAGCACTAGATATTCGCCTGGTTGCTGCCAGGTTTCAGTCAGAAATATGAAGTCAATATTATGGTCCAGGACATCTGCTATAAACTGTTCCTTGTGGTTCAGAGAATGAACGCTGAGGCATGACAGACTGATCAGCAATTCTAAGGAGTTGAAGTACAAACCGGATTCCAAAAAAGTTGGGACACTAAACAAATTGTGAATAAAAACTGAATGCAATTATGTGGAGGTGCCAACATCTAATATTTTATTCAGAATAGAACACAAATCACAGATCAAAAGTTTAAACTGAGAGAATGTATCATTTTAAGGGAAAAATATGTTGTTTCAAAATTTCTTGACATCAACAAATCCCAAAAAAGTTGGGACAAGGCCATTTTTTATCACTGTGTGGCATCCCCCTTCTTCTTACAACACCCAGACGTCTGGGGACAGAGGAGACCAGTTTCTCAAATTTAGAAATAGGAATGCTCTCCCATTCATGTCTAATACAGTCTTCTAACTGTTCAATCTTCTTGGGCCTTCTTTGTCGCACCTTCCTCTTTATGAAGCCAAATGTTCTCTATAGGTGAAAGATCTGGACTGCAGGCTGGCCATTTCAGTACCCGGATCCTTCTCCTACGTAGCCATGATGTTGTGATTGCTGCAGAATGTGGTCTGGCATTATCTTGTTGAAAAATGTAGGGTCTTCCCTGAAAGAGATGACGTCTAGATGGGAGCATATGTTTTTCTAGAACCTGAACATAGTTCTCTGTATTAATGGTGCCTTTCCAGACATGCAAGCTGCCCATGCCAACCCCATACCATCAGTGATGCAGGCTTCTGAACAGAGCGTTGATAACAACTTGGGTTATCCTTGTCCTCTCTGGTCCAGATGACATGGCGTCCCAGTGTTCCATAAAGAACTTCAAATTGTGACTCATCTGACCACAGAACAGTCTTTCATTTTGCCACACTCCATTTTAAAAGACCCCTGGCCCAGTGCAAACGTCTGAGCTTCTGGAGCTTGCTTAGAAATGGCTTCCTCTTTGCACTGTAGAGTTTCAGCTGGCAATCGCTTTCTGGATGTATTCCTGAGCCCATTCTGTTATTTCCTTGACAGTGGTATTCCTGTTTGAGGTGCAGTGACGTTTAAGGGCCCGGAGATCACGAGCATCCAGTAGAGTTTTACGGCCTTGACCCTTACACACAGCAATTGTTCCAGATTCTCTCCATATTTTTATGATGTTATGCACGGTTGATGATGATAACTTAAAAGTCTGCCATTTTACGCTGGGTAACACCATTCTGGTAATGCTGCACTATCCTTCTGTGCAACAATGGCGGAATTGGTGATCCTCTTACCATCTTGGCTTCAGAGAGACACTGACACTCTGAGAAGCTCTTTTTATACCCAATCATGTTGTCAATTGACCTAATTAGTGTTAATTGGTCTTCCAGCTGTTCGTTATATGCTCAATTTCCTTTTTCCAGCCACTTATTGCTACTTGTCCCAACTTTTTTGAGATTTGTTGACACTGAAATTTTGAATTAACATATTTTTCCTTTAAAATGTTACATTTACTCAGATTAAACTTTTGATCTGTCATCTATGTTCTATTACAAATAAAATGTTGACATTTGCCATCTCCACATCATTGCATTCAGTTTTTATTCACAATTTGTTTAGTGTCCCAACTTTTTTGGAATCCGGTTTGTAGCAGGGAATGGTCTACTGATTGCTGGAGAGACAGTTTTAACTACTCATCGGGACAATATAAACCCTACAACACGTGAAAGAGTGGAGACTTACTCGGATGAAGCAGGTTAACGCAGGTGGGAATGTGAAAATGGAAATCTTGTGTTAGGCTGCTCCAGGAGGTAGCAGAGAAGCAAAAAATACTGTAGAAATGTCCAACGTCCTTGGGAAGAAGGGTGGAAGAAGGAGATCTTATAGAAGAGGTGATCCACAGTACTCCAAAAAGCAAGGCAAGGCAAATTTATTTATAGAGCACCTTCCATACAAGAGCAATTCAAAATGCTTTACAGAAAAAAAAATCAGTTAAATTAAAAGCAGGAAAAAAAAAATCCATTAAAACCATTCAAATGCAATAAAAGGAAATACATAAAAAGAGTAAAAAAAAATACATGATAAAAACAATTAAAAATAATACAATAAAAGAAAAGAACAAAAATGCCATTTCAGAATAAAAAGTGCAGAGTATTTTAAACTGAGTTCCTCAAGCAGGAACATTTTAAGTCTTGATTTAAAAGTGTCTAAAGTCTGGGCTCTTCTAATATTCTCAGTCAGTTGGTTCCATTTAAGAACGACATAGTAGCTAAACACTGCTTCTCCATGTTTAGTTTTCACCTGAGGCAGGACTAACTGACTAGTTCCTAAAGATCTGAGAGCTCTGCTCATATCTCTGTAGCAGATCTAATAAATACACTGGTCCTACCCCATTACGACTTTTATAGACCAGTAGTAACACCTTAAAGTCTATCCTGTAACAGACTGGTATCCAGTGTAAGGATTTGAGAATGGGGGTGATGTGATCTCTTCTTTTGCTCCTAGTGACAACTTTGGCACAGATACACAGCCAATCTGTGTCTCTCATTGCTGTTCCCAAATAGAATAATCTTTGTTTTATATTTATTCAACTGCAGAAAGTTGTCCCCCATACTGTTAGTGATGTGTTCAAGGCACTTACATAATGAGTCAACTGGACCAGAGTCATTTAGGGACAGTTCTATATAAATCTGAGTATTATCTGCATAGCTGTGATAGGACAGCCCATAATTTTGTAGAATCTGGCCAAGAGGAAGCATGTATAAATTAAATAAAAGTGTACCAAGAATAGAACACTGGGGGACACCACAGGTCACTGGCATGCTCTCTGAAATATTATTTTCTACTTCTACAAAGTAGTTCCTGCATTGCAGGTATGAAACAAACCACTTTAGGACTGTTCCTGAGAGTCCAACCCAGTTTGCGAGTCTATCTATAAGAATCTTCAATTGTATCAAAGGCAGCACTGAGGTCAAGAAGTAATAGAAGACATACCTTTCCAGCCTCCGTATTTAAGTGAATGTCATTAATTACCTTAATTAGAGCAGTCTCAGTGCTGTGATTAGACCAGAACCCAGACTGGAATTTGTCTAGGCTGCTGTTTAAGGACAAGAAGCTTAGTGATTTGCCTAAAAAACTATTTTCTCAATGATTTTTCCAATGAACGGTAAATTAGAAATTGGTCTGTAGTTACTTATCTGAGACGATTCTAAATTTTTCTTTTTTAGAAGAGGCTTTACAACTGAAGTTTTTAGTGAGCTCGGAAACACCCCTGACATGAGTGAGGTGTTTACAATGTAGAGCAAGTCTCATGCTATAGTGTGAAACACAATCTTTAAAAATTTGTTTGGTACTTTGTCAAGACTTTAAGTGGATGGTTTGATATGACTAACTGTCAATTACAATTTCATTATTAACAGCTCTGAACTCTTTAACATTGTCTTTATGAGGTGAAGGAGAAGGTACAGACTTATTGTTGGATATGGATGTAATAATCACTTGTCTGATATTTGGATTTTAGTGTTAAAAAATAATGCAAACTCATTACATCTCTCAGCTGAAACTAAATCAGGGGCCATTGGTGTGGGTGAGTTAGTAAGTCTGTAAACCATGGCGAAGAGGATTTTGCTGTTGTTAATGTTGTTGTTGATGCTAGAGAAATAGGATTGTCATGTTTTGTCTTGCTGTATTCACGTAGCCTATCTTTGTAGATTTATTTGTGAATATTTTATGCCATCTGCATTCTGCCTTGCGACATTCCCGTTTTTGAATTTGAACAACAGAAGTGTTTCTCCATGGTGATTTCTATTTGCAAGACATAGCCTTCACTGTAACTGAATCTCAGACTTACATGATGTTGTGCACAATTTACTTATGAAAAGTGTAGTTGTGCAGTCTTTTATAATCCTTTTCTTGACACAAACCCTTCTGCCCATGATGATTGGTGAGGCCCACATATCAAAGAACACACAGTAGTCGTCTGACAACGCGACATTCTTCACAGTGCCCGTGTTGAGACTCTTTAGATAACGACATCCATCGTGTGACCATGACAATGTGTACTCCCTGTAACATGCTCTAAAAGGCCAAAAGAGTCCAATATGGTATGTAGTTCCTTGGCAAAACTGTCCTTGGGATTACAACAAAATGGTCAAAGTCAGTTGAAATAAAAGACAGCATCTCTGTATATTCATCAATAAAATTAGCACTGTACTTTGGAGGCCTGTGGACAGGTATTAGTAATATCTGTGGTGTCCCTTTCAGAACTGCACAGACTTGAATGTTGTGAAGTCACCAAATGTTAACTGCTTGCACTGAAAAGAACCAGGGAACAGAGCAGCTAGACCTCCACCTTTTCTACTGGCATGAGATATATTTAAAAAATTAAAGTTTAGAGGAGCAGACTCCATTAAGACAGTTGCAGCACTTCAGGGTGGGCCATTTATATGGATACACTTTAATAAAATGGGAATGGTTGGTGATATTAATTTCCTGTTTGTGTAACATTAGTATATGAGAGGGGGGAAACCTTATTATTTACAAGTTTCTGACCACTTATAAAATGTGTTCAAAGTGCTGCCCATTGTGTTGGATTGTCAATGCAACCCTCTTCTCCCACTCTTCACACACTGATAGCAACACCACAGGAGAAATGCTAGCACAGGCTTCCAGTATCCGTAGTTTCAGGTGCTGCACATCTCGTATCTTCACAGCATAGACAATAGCCTTCAGATGACCAGAAAGATAAAAGTCTAAGGGGTCAGATCGGGAGATCTTGTGGGCCATTCAACTGGCACTTGACGACCAATCCACTTTACAGGAAACTGTTCATCTAGGAACGCTCGGACCTGACACCCATAATGTGGTGGTGCACCATCTTGCTGGAAAAACTCAGGGAATGTGCCAGCTTCATTGCATAAAGAGAGAAACACATCATCATGTAGCAAGTTCACATATCCAGTGGCCATTGAGGTTTCCATTGATGAAGAATGGCCCCATTACCTTTATACCCCATATACCATGCCATACCATCAATATTTTTGTTCCAACAGTCTTGGGGGGATCTATCCAATGTAGGTTAGTGTCAGACCAATAACGGTGGTTTTGTTTGTTAACTTCACCATTCACGTAAAAGTTTGCCTCATCACTGAACAAAACCTTCTGTGTAAACTGAGGGTCCTGTTCCAATTTTTGTTTTACCCATTCTGCATTCAGTGCGCCGATCTGGATCATCCTCGTTGAGATGCTGCAGCAGCTGGAGTTTGTAAGGGTGCCATTTGTGATTGTGTGTATCTGCTGAAGGGATGTTTGACTGATGCCCTTCTCCAGTGAGTGCTACGCTGAGGGCTCTTGCTGAATGAATCTAGGACAGTCACTGATGTTTCTTCATTAGTGACAGTTTTCATGTGTCCACATTTTGGCAAATCCAAAACTGAACCAGTTTCACAAAACTTGGCAAGCAGTTTGCTAACTGTAGCATGGGAGGTGGGTGGTCTCGTAGGGTGTCTTGCATTGAAATCTGCTGCAATGACCCAGTTACTGTGTTCACCATATATCAACACAATTTCTATCCGCTCCTCACGTGTTAACCTCTGCGACATGTCAATGGCTGTAAACAAAGAGAAACTTGTAAATAACTCATGAAAGAATAAAGTTAAAACCAAGCACACCATTGTTTTTGTTGTGAAATTCCCAATAAGTTTGATGTGTCACATGACCCTCTTCCTATTGAAAAAACTAAAGTTGGATCCAAATGGCTGAATTCAAAATGGCCGCCATGGTCACCACCCATCTTGAAAAGTTCTCCCCCTCCCATATACTAATGTGCCACAAACAGGAAGTTAATATCACCAGCCATTCCTATTTTATTAAGGTGTATCCATATAAATGGCCCACACTGTAAATTCATTTAGCCAAGTCTCAGTTAAAAGTATAAAATCAAGCATATTCAGATTCAGATTCAGATTTAGATTCAATTTATTTGTCACATACAAAGTTATACAAGTCCAACATTGCATCCCATCCATCCATGGCATATCCAGTCGGCATCGTTCCATCAGGGCAGGCGGGTTCCCCCGAGCCCAAGCTTCTCCTTGAGTAGATGGTGTCAATAGCATTGAGAGACCAGTTGATCAATTCCATTCGTAATGTTAATTCGAAGAGCAGTGCTGAGAGAGTCTCTGAGGGTAGACAAGACAAGACAAGATCAAGAGAAGCCAAGCAGGAAAGATAAGGAGCGGAGAGGAAGAAAATGTGACGACCTCCCACGAGAGCAAGAGAGAAAAAAAAATATATATATGTGCTGTAATAAAATCATTAAGTGTGATTTGTTTGTGAGAGATGTGATATTTAAAAGAGCTAACTTAGTAACTCTGCCACAGAATCTCTGTCACACCTTTTACAAGCTGTAGATTGGCTACATTCACAATATCTGACCTGAACTCCCTGTTTCTTTCTCTCTCTGATAAGTACTGGAATGGGAGAGATTACAGGCACGCAGGATCCAAACTTGTTTTGGAAACATGTACTGCTGACATCACAACTGCAGCAGCCAGGACCCAACAAAACTGTGTGGAGCTCCTGCTGGCGATGGGGCTGTGAGTGAAGCTGCCTTTCCAGGGGTCGAGGAGCTTGTCTCTTCTTTGAGGCACTCTAGGTGGTTATGGAGCATGAATTTTCTTAGGGGAAAGTCTGGGCGACTGCAATGGGGATGTGTCAGTAGATATGGGTAGAGTAGAAGCTGGGTTGGTCCTTATCTGCACCTGAGGGCTGGTTGACAGGGAAAGTGACAGCCTTGTCCCAGCTTCTCCATGGCTGCTGGGAAGTTCAGGTGGGGTGATGTGGGGGGATAGAGGACATGGAGGATTCCTCTTGAGGTTTTGGTGTCTCTGGCAGCTGATAGAATTGATCATTGCCACTCCTGTCCTGTGTCTGCTGCTCCCTCGGGTTGTCCTCAGTGGGGGGAGGATGTTCTGGCTCTGAAATGGAGTCATCAGCTTGTACAGCAGAGTTCCTGGATGTTGATGCTGATGTGCCACCACCAAGAGATGTGGATAAATTGCACACTGAGAAAACAAGGTTTTCTTTCAGAGTTTTAACATTCCTCTTGTTTGTGTGCAGTCCATCTCTCCAAAAAAGTTCTCTTCCCAAAGAAAAAGTTAAAGATGTCAATGAAGTTCAGTCAATTTGACCTGCAGCTTTTCTGTAGCCAAGTGTTTTATCGCAGTAACCTTGAGAACATATTGGTGCTTCCTGCAGGTAAAGGTCCACTGATGAAAGATGCTGAACTTGCTGAGTGTGTTAAAGAGGTCATTAAAGTCTCTTTTAAAAAATTCCGACTCCTGCTTGACCGTGTCATTCTTTCCAACATGTACAATAATCCGCTTAACAGTCGTGTACTCAGCCAGTACATCTGGAAGCTTTGCATTAAGTTTAGGGACTGTGATGTTTGACTCACATTGCGCTATGAGTTATGGCTTTGTTACCCAATTAACAGTGTCATCTCCAAAGATCGGGGTGTCTGCTGTAAGGTTCACTGTGTGTGTGATTCTCATGAAATGCATGCAGTGGTTCAAATCTGTTTTTCAGCTGAAGTGAGTAAGACCGATATTCTAGTCTTGTTCTGGGCTGTGAATTTCCTGGACAGGCTGTGGTACCGGCAGTAGAAGACAAGACTACAGAGTTATACAAAGCATGGCGTTTGGGTCTAGCTTTAAACTGTACCCACTGCCTGTCTCTAGTCTTACTCACACAAGTGATGCCATCCACACGATCCTGCTGTGCTGTTAAGTCCTCAGCCTGCTGTCTGCTGCCCATACTCCCACTCACTGTTAACTCCTCGAACAGCGCTGAAATGCCAGTCCTTAAACTCTGATAGCAGGCCCTGAAAATTCCTTTCCAAAGCTATAATTCTCTGTAGAAGTCCATAACAATTCTGACAGCACATTTGTTGAAAAAAATTATGAGGCATTTCACAAGTTTCTTCCGCTGTAGCCTGTTGAAATTGTCCTGGTTGTTGGAACAGTCCTGGTTCCTAGAGCAATCGCACTACTTTAAAAAGTATCAAAAGCAGAAAATGTCCAGTTATGGCTTCATAGTGCTGCTAACTAGTGTATAGTTAAAAGCTCAGGTACTCTATCACAGAAAAACAAGGAGGTTTTGAAAAAATAGATGGGAAAGAAATAAAAGAAGTGGGGGTGCTGGGGCGCCGCCCCCTTAAAATTATTTAGAGATGTTAAAATATGTAAAATATATACTGCTAAATTGTTAAACTAATTAGTCATAATGTGTGTTTAATAATCATGATAACATTTTTATAATTGTACTTCATTTTTTTACATTGTGCACACTTCCCCTGTGCAGGGCGCCAGTGTAATCAGAGTGTATGTAGGTGCATTAACTTTTGGCAAGCAGGTGGTGTGAGGCTGCTGTTTAATTGGTTGTTTAAAACTTTCCACATGACGCAGCTCTCTGTGCCCCATATACACCCACTCTTATTAGAAGTGTGTCAGTATTGGCTTAATTTTTTAAAACACTGTGTGATTGGACAGTCCCTGAGTTGACTCATTAACTGATCAATCAGATGCGGTTCGTCAACTCATTTCATGATGAACAGTTGCAGATTGAAGCAGCATTTCTTTTAAAATGGGAGATTATTCAGTTTTGTCTTTAGAAAAACACATTTTCACAAAGCGTTCACTTGAAGAAAAAAAAAAGATAAAGGAGGACTGAATCATCCCAATTTACAAATTCCGCAGCAGGCAAGTGATCGAGAACAAGCTTACACCTGGGCATTTTCCAGCTCTTGTTATTACAAACGGAGTTGGTTAGCTGGATGCGATGTAACCTTGAAAAGAATTAAGCCTTTTTTGAGAAACTCCATGACCCAGGACAGGCTAAATGCATTGGCCATGTTGTCAATGGAGAAGAGACTAGTGACAGATTACTGATTTTAACCAGAATGTTAGGCCAGAAGAGAAGGCCAGAAAGAAAGGAGGGCAAAATTCATGCTCAAATAGTGCTAATTAAGGCTTTCTTTTTTGTGTGCCCCCCTCAGATATTTTTGAACCAGCTGCCACTGAATAAAAGATAGCAGAGCTAAGCAATAAAGCGTCTGGACGACAAGGAAGCAGGAAAGAAACTCAAACTTTCAAAACCAGTGAAAAACTTGACAACCACTATGTACTTGCTTCAAGTTATAGTGAGTTAACTCAAGCAAGTGTGTCAGCAGAAAAAAAAAAAACATAAAGAATAAGAACAGACGAGGAGGGGAAACAAAAGGAATAAAAGATATAAAAAAATGTAAAAAAATACCAGAGCAAAGCGAAAGTCAAACGCACACAGCATATTTACAAACCAGAAAGTCAAAAACCAATTTATTCTTAAATAAAATTTAATTTGTTACCCACTCAACCGAGTCAATCATAATAAAATTATTCAAAGAAATGAGTATTAATTAATAAGCAATAATGACTATTTATATGATTACATATTTTATTGGTGCCCAACATGGGGCTTGGTAAATGAACTTTTATGAGCTCTACATATAAACACCAAAGCTAAAAACAATCTCAGCTCGGGGTGTACTGAATACCTATACTTCTGTTTTTAAAATCTCTATTGCTGATAAATGTTCTGATTTTAAAATGTTCCAAATTTAAAACTTGAATTTAGGCAATTTTTTCTGTGTTGTATTAATGCGTGTTTAAGTCCTGTTGTTTGGTATACCTGTCAGGGTAACGCGAAGGGCGGACTGACGGAGACGGACACACACACTACAACACAGATACTTTATTAACGAAAGAACAAAACAAACACAAATGAACTTGAACACGAAACAACACGACTTGCAAAGGGAACCACACAAAACAACACGACTTGGAACATAGCAAACAACACAAAACAAACGATCGATCACAGGAAGTGACAAAAGGGGACTTAAATACTAAACACAGACGAGACGCACCTGAGACAGATAATGAAAGGGCAGGGTAACAAATGAGACACAGACGAGGAGGCGGAACAAAGGCGGGACTAAGGCGGAGACATGAACAATAACAGACAGGACCATGTGCTGAGAGAGCACATGGCAGGGAAAACAAACAGGACTGGGCCAGGATGTGACAATACCATATTTTAAATTGTGCAGCCTCGTACCTGTGATTGCGTAAGGTACACTCATTAAATAGGCCTTAGCAATAGGTAAACTGTGCGAATTCTGCATTTGTGATTTTCTCTGGATCGACTCCCTCATCCAGTAATGGACTATCGACCCAGCCCCCTTTGCTCAACTGAGAAATCTCAGGGAACTGAACGGTTGCTTGCTAGGCAATAGAAGGGTTCATTTTTCGACAGTCACGGAACCCAGTTTGGTCGAACATGAAAGCCACATGCAAAGCTTGAGTGCCTATAAGGTAAAATGCTGCAAAATTCTGGCTTGTTTTAAAAATTACACTGAGAACCATGTGTGTAGTGTTAAAAAGCCTAAATGTTAATGCTAATTCTTTGACCTTAGAATTAGAGGGAGCCACCCATACTAACCTGTCAAAATCCTTTCATGATTCCCAGGTCTTTTGGCCAAGAGAAGGCCCGAGATATCCTTGATTTGCACAATGTCATGATCGCTACAGCCCAAAAAGGATAGACAGAAATCGAGACGCAGATTTCAGGGATCACAGGACCAGGCCTGATTATGGATGAGATCTTTTCCTGCCTGAGAACCGAGGCAATGGCCTCACATCCCCATAAAGTATATGACAGGTCAGTTTGAAACCAGCCTTCTGACTCGACTAACAAGCAGGAGAAATACTGATTCTAGAATAAGAAAACTAGTATGGAAGGCACGTCCAAGAGCAACATCCAAAGAGTTAGAGGAGATCAGATGAATGCTGGCAATACTCAGCAAGGAGAAAAAGAAAAACCCTTTCCATTGCATTGGTTCAACCGGAACCCGGACATGCCACCTGAAACTGTAGAGAGTTGATTAAAAGAGGGGTCCACAGAAACTCAGTCTCCTCTTTCCCAATGTGACCCTTCTATGACCCAGACTGACAGAAAACACCAAATAGTGCGGGGGGGGGGGGGGGGTGTGGTGTTGATGCACCAACTCCTCCTAGCACTGTCGTGGTAGTTCAGCTGGTGGTTGATCCATCAATTATTGAAGGTGATACACCTGTCCAACAGTTCATAGGATTTAATCAATTTTTTTAATTGAAAAATTGGTTGCCCAGAAGTTCTACCTTTCTACCATAGTGGAAAGAAAGCTATCACATGATGCTCTTCTGGACACCATGTCAGACATCACTTAATGTCCTCAACACTGTTCCATCAAGACAGAGCCATTGCTCAACTCAATAACCATGAATTGCATCTCTGAAACTGTTTCCTTAATATTCAGCCATACTCCCATATGGGTATCTCAATCATATCCATGACATTGATTCATTTAGCTATTGGACCTATGACATTTGGTGCATCCTGTCCGTGTATCTCATTCCTTTTCGGCAAAGGTCTTCGTAATCATTTTGAATCTCTAATCGACTTAAACATTTAAAAATTTGGCTGTAGTGCATGAGCCTCTACCCATGAGTTACAGGCCATAAGTAGAACGCTCTTCGATACACTGCTCATAACCAAGCTGAACATCTTGTTTCCTCTCAACCCATTTCCGAGGATGACATCCCTCATAGTATCTGTGCCTTAACCATCCAGTGGAACAAAAGTGTACTCACACACTATTTCTTGGTTGTCCCCGACTTACCTCATGATGCATATATTGGTAGCGATTTACTGGTGCTATTGAATGTCCACGTGGGCACTATTAACAAAGTACTCTGGTCTTTGACTGAAACATCAGTAGACACTGCACCCCCAGATCTCAGCAACCTAGAGTCAGGACAAATCACTCCAGGTGGCCAACCAAGGCCCTGTAGTGGTGCCAGCAAAAACCGCATACGGATCCTCTTGGTTATGCATCCTGGCCCACACTTAAGTCATACTCATGCGCTCTTCCAACGTTCATTTGAATTGTTTGAACTTGGGCTCTCCCTAGAAGCCACACTCCTGGTGGAAATATGGGCAAGCTCTATCTGTGTGCAAAACCACTCAGTCTATAATGATACCTCACTCCTCCCCTCTGGGTTGGCGAGTCAGTACTAGATCCCAATACAAATCCCTATTATAGGACCAGTACCCAGTTCTTTGATTCTTAATGACCCAGAATCAAGGATGATCTATACTCAACCTTTACCTGTCATTACCTGATTTGCTGAATAGACCTCGCTAATGATGACCAAATGATTTTCATGGTTCTTTCCCTAGATTCATTTAAAGTTGACTCCCAAGAATCCTTTCTCTTTTGACCCAAATGAGCTGTCTGGTATGTTGTCAATTTCAATTATCGAATCCAATTCATAGAAGCCCCTTGCAAAATAGAGAGCTATCTTTCCCTTGGTCAGACCTTTAGATAGATTGGGTTGGACCACACACCCGAACAGTGAGGGGCAATAAATACTTCCTTACGGTTACTTGTACATTCACCAAATGGGTTGAATGCTTGCCAACCCTGAATGGCACAGCCTTAGTCACAACCTACTTACTGATTAATCATATCTTCTCATGATTTGGTCTACTTAGCCACATTGACTCTGACAGTGAGACACATTTCACTGCATAGGTCATGCAGCATCTTTGGCAGCATTTAGGGGTAAAAGCAAGTTTTCACATCAACCACCACACTCAGAGCTCAGGTCAGGTAGAGACAGCCAACAGAACAGTTGTTAGCATACTGAAAAAGTATGTAGCAGTGAATCAACGTGACTGGAACGTCAAGTTACCCTTAGTCCTGATGGCCGTACGTGCAACACTACATGATGCCATTGGGGTCTCACCATATGAGTTGATGACAGGATGGCAGATGACTCTGCCTATTCATCCCTTATATCAGCCAGACGAAGCTAGCATAGTGGTAGCATACACTACCCATCAGTATATGGAGGACTTGCAAAACATCTCTGAGCCACTTTAGCCTTTGCCCACACTGTATACAGAAACAGTACTACTAACTTACAAAACATAATAGTATAACAACCAAAACATGTTATTTAGCATTAAATAATCCTGTTACCCAGCATTAAAGTTTTGCATTATCTTAATTTATCATTTTCTGTCATTTAGACCTGAGAATATAATTATGAGTAAACCTTGTCACATACATTATAATTTCTGAGTATAAGGAGATACGCAGATCTGACATCATCAACATGCCTTGCATCCCTGGTTTACCTGTTCAAGACTGTCAAGATGGCTGCATGTCAGCGGGAGATTTCAACAGGAGATTTTTTGAGCAAAACAGGTATGTAGTTGTTATGCAAAATTTGCGAGGGCACATAATTTTTCCATAGTTGTGAGGAAAAAAAAATTTGGGGTATTTTTATTTAAACTTCGATTTGTGTATCAATATCTGACCGAGCAGGTAGTGCCGCAGTCACACAGCTCCAGGGACCTGGAGGTTGTGGGTTCGACTCCGGGTGACTGTCTGTGAGGAGTTTGGTGTGTTCTCCTCATGTCCGCGTGGGTTTCCTCCCACAGTCCAAAAACACACATTTGTAGGTGGATTGGTGACTCCAAAGTGTCTGTAAGTGTGAGTGTGTGAATGAACGTGTGTGTGTGTGTGTTGCCCTGTGAAGGACTGGTGCCCCCTCCAGGGTGTATTCCCGCCTTGCGCCCAATGATTCCAGGTAGGCTCTGGACCCATTGTGACCCTGAACTGGATAATCGGTTACAGATAATGGATGGATGGATGGATATCTGACCGAAGCTTGGAAAATGTGAGGGTATTCATATAAAAATAAATGCCAGTCATCAACAAAAAATGAATTAGGATTTATTTTTCTCACGAAATCTTGAATAGGTATTTTGGTATTGTAAATAAAAAGGTTTTTTTTAAATGTTAACTGCTATGTGTCACGGTAACTTAAGTGAAGGGCTGATAAATTTAGCGGGCTAAGGATTGAGGCTACAAGTTTGCAACATTTATAACTTTAATAATATAAGAGCATGTCTGAATATTAGTTCAAGTACTGCTTCTTGTTTGTTTGGTAAAGCAGTGGAGATATAATCAGCTCTCTGCTTATGTTATCGTCTGTACCCATTATTACATATTATTAGCATACTTATTAGCTGTGTAAATATAGCTATCACTTATTATTTCATTACTTAATTTCCTTTCAGTATAAGTAGGAATCATATGAAACACAAGAAGCTTGATTCAGAAATAATTATTTTGCACAAATATATCACAGATGTTAACTGAAAGTTTTATGCACACTCTGGAATCATTTATGGCAAGGCCTAGTCTTGTTGGCACTTCAAAAATGTGTGACTAGCAAATATGGATGCATAAAAAATAGTCATCTTAAAATGTGTACAGTTAAAATAAGAAATTAATGTATTAGTATGCTGTTGAACCACAGTTATTAAAAATCACAATGTAGGGAGTTTTTGTTGTTGAATATAAATTGTATTATGGTAGAACTATCATGTGCTTAACTTTTGTTTTTGATTTCTCAATCAATGAAGAAAATTGTCAGTGTAAGACTTCAAGTTCTTCAAGACCTACAATGTAAGCAATGCAATGTGTAAATATCAGTTAATACAGCATATACATATCATAAAATAAACAAATTTAAATATCTTCCAGAATGTCTTTCACTCAGTTGTATCACGCAAGTGTAATAGACTAATTGAAATAGACTTTTGCAAGTCTGTCTTATTATACTGGTAAAATGCCTTATTTGAGTGATTGGCCCTGTTTATAATGTATCTTTGGGAATCAGTTCAATTGTGGACAGCCAACACACCACCGTTTACATGTGTGTCAGTCATGCATTGCCAAAGTGTCCAGCTGATCAGTTGTCTTTAGATTTTTAAATGCCTTTGTCACTTCAACTAAACTGTGCCACACACACAGTTATGGACCAATATACATGTACAGACTAACTCTCAATAATACATATGCATATTTCCAAATTAGTGGTGTATCAAAGCAGGCAAAATAAAGGCAACCCTATACAAGTGTGATTAGAGCGATGAATGAACCATAGAGTTTTTGGCTTGTAACCTTCCTTCTGCAACACTTGTCATAATTCAATTGTTAGTATTTTACAGCAGGAAGAGTTGTTCTGGTACAGCAAAAATCTTCCATGCATTCCATTTCCAATAATGTGAACCTATGAGGGAGGGAGGAGAAAAGTCATATCATAAAAACAAAAAGAAAGGCAATAGATTCTCCTCATAATGACCTCTTGGAGAAAGTTCTAATGGGCTAAAAGCGCCGGAAGCTTCAGGAAACAGTGCCATGTTTGAATAATCAATGATATATTAACTATCAGTTGACACCTGTTAAAGAAATGTAAAATTAGTTAGTTTCATGAAATAACACAGGAGAAAAACAAACATGTGTTAACTAGTTAGACATTTTGCTAGTTTTCAACTGAAATATTTGCCTAAGTTTGTCTGCAGTCATGTCCTCCTCTCTAAGAGACAAGTGTTTGCTGTTCCAAACAACAATGTACTGCTTCATCTTGCAGTAAAGACAGGAAAGTTTCTCTGATGCCACAAAAACAATGTATTTCCTGTCTGAGATAAATAAAAATACTGACCGTTTTCTGGTTAGTTCAGCCATATTTCACACAGGCACTTAAGGTAGTGCTACTACACCGTCTGTTGTTAGTTCAAACATATTTCACATTCCAGTTCATGAACTAAATTTGGAACCGTTGTGTGTGTTTCCACCAACATAAACTGGTTCGCGAACCAGAAAATTTGTTTCCAGCTGGAACCATAGAACAATTTCTATCGACGCTGCCCAAAGAAAAACGTGTATCTCCAAAATAGTAACATTACAGAACAAACCTTTCAATGGAAGTCAATGTAAAATTATTTTATTCCAAGTAATTTAGGAGCATTTCTATCAGTCCATTAACCATGAAGTTTTCACACAATTTGAAAAACAGTTACTGTGTTCAAATGATGTAGTAAACTAAAAATCTACAAAAATGAAGATACATGTATTTCATTGGACAGCAATGATGTGTGTGTTAAAATATATTGTAGTAAGTAGTACTGACTTTACATAATTCCTGTTATTTTTAGTCTTCACTGTCACTGAGCATTCTCTGTCCTCTGTTCTGACTCATATATTTAAAACAATTGTTGCTATGTTTTATTGCTGTGTACCATTGGCCTTTTGACCTCTGAGTGTTCCAAGGTCGCATGTTTGACGTGACAGGTCTTACTATTTTCCTTCCTGTGACTGTGGACCTCCCTGTAGTGGCACTGCTGCAGTTTTTGAAGTTCCTGAAACTTCCTAGGAGTTTAAACAATGAAGCTGATCATGACAATGTGCAGCATCTACTTCTCCAATGACTCTGAAGGGGTTGTAAGGTCATTTCAGAATTGGCCACTTTTGTTTGTTGTAAGTAAACTGCACTGGATCAGTTTTATGAGGTGGCAGTGGTAGGAGTATTAATCCCCCAGCATTAAGCTGTGGAGCTATGGAGCTGTGTTCTCTGGAGTGATCTCAGTACCATTGAAATTCAAGCTGATTTAACATTAGCACCTAACATCAGATTCATATTCAAATGTCAAACAGGGGTCCTCAAACTATAGCCTGCTAATTTAATTTGACTGGCTCCTTTAAATATAGTAGCAATGCATGTTTTCTGGAATTTGGACAGCTTCAAACTAATAGTATTAATGTTCTATAATGCTATAGAAGCAAAAATGTTCCACAGGGTACAACCTGTTTAGGTGCACTTGAATCCAGCTCTGTTGAAGATTCAATATCTACACCTTTAGAGGGAAGCAGGTATTCCTGGATGCTCACACATGTTCTACGGTAAACAGAATGTAGACACGCAAATGGAACAAGATGCCATCGGGTCTTCCACAGAAATATTACTATGCCTTTAAATGATTTTGACTTTATGACATGAAATATTTTTTTCCAGCCACAATCTGCCCCTTTTCAGTTATTTAATACATGAATGTTTAATACAGCAAGTCAGGAATTAGGAACAACAATATATAATTTACCACACCATGTAATGAAAAGGACCTGAACTATGAGTATAAATAATCCCACAGAGAGTTCAAAAAGAAGACAACGTGTACTCAAACATTTGCTGGGCAGTGGACACTTGGAACATCTCAGTGTAATGGAAGTCCCACATAAGCATAAAGATTCCCCAAAGATTTGCATCACGCAATTTGATCGTCACTGTGATTCCGGCTTCTGCATTAACGTAAACACCAGAAGGTTATTTCCTGTACCCCCTCCCCTGCCCTAGCCCACCACTCCCTTTGGGGATAGTCTCCATTCAAATGGCAGAGACAGTGGTGTGGCAGGTGAGGGTATGGGCTCATAAATTACACTACAAAGGTGACAAGCTGCCATTTCATTTAAATTTTTTTTTTTACTAGAAGGCAACTGATGTGGCCTCTGGGTGGACTGAGGCTATCATAAGCAGAACAGCAGAGAAAAGAACAGAATCTTCTCAGTGTGGCCTCTCTGGGGAGCATGAAGGCTCTTCTCACTTCTGCTCAGACGTCACACGCTCCACGTGGGAAGGAAGCCATCCTGAAGCTGCTTCCCTCAATTGTGTGTTTCTGTCCCAAACAAAAAGACGCCGTCCCCATCCCTGTGTGGGTGTATGTCTCTAAGGTGGAGGAGAACAAGGTGAGACGCCCTGTAATTAGGGAATTAACTGGAAGCTCTTGATGCAAATCAAAGTCATCACCATAACAATGGAACAAATGCACATTTTGCTTTCCAGCATTAAAAAAAGAGACTACATAATTTAATTGTTGTTAAAATAATGTGGAAGATTTTAGGTATATGTTTTTTTTTTCATTCAGTAATTAATTAACTGTCTGTAATTAGCCTACTTGGAATCACTGGGAACATATGGTATCACATGGGTGAAGTCAGGAACATTTGGTATCACATGGGTAAATTTGGGTTCATTTCTGGGTTACCATGTATGTGTCAAAGGGGCTTCTGATAATATCTTTTCATAGTCAAAATGTCTACCACTGCCCCTAACTCCATATATAAGAATGAAAGGCAGTATTTCTTAAAAGTATAATACAAATCTGAGATTGTTTACCCCAGAGTGTCTGCAGAAATTAAAGGCATTTATAGAGAGTTAGACACTTTTTTTCTGTAGAAACATCCTGTAATCTTCTAGGAAGGCTTTACACTAAATATTGGAGCACTGCTGCTAAACCCAGTGGTATTGAATAGTGATCAAGGACTCCAGAGATTTCAGAAGCCCTTTTAGTTGACGCTTAACACGGGAAATGGTTACTTTGCACATCTGCTCCACATTGACCCATTCTATTAGCAATGCTTTTGTAGGAGAATATACAAGCCCTTCTAACCCACACTTGGAATTGGGCACAGTGAATTTTGTCTCATGTACAGCTGCTCCAGATATATACTAGTTTATTTTTAGTGCTTCTGCAGACAGACGTCATGCTGTGTGAGTTGACTAATCACATCACAATGCCATTCACCAGGGCTTATTTTTAAATTGTAAGGTCTTGGTGCTTAGGGAGATCCAAGACCAAAGAAAAGTGCCCCACAACTTAGTATTCGTTTTTTTATACCACTGTTATTTCTAATAAATGTGTGTTAACAAGGCTCTTAAACGTCAGTTGTTGTCACGAAACACATAGGTTTCCAAAACTAAAGAAACAGCTTCAAATGCCCAAGTAGTTAATAAAATGATGTCACAAGCCTGAGGTTTAGGTCAGAGTTACTCAGCTCTTGAGGGATGAACAATCACAGCACATGGTAAACAACATCAGGGTCCTTTTTATTACCAATCCCACTACCTCACAGTATGCCCAAACAAGAGAAATGGTTTGCTATTTTTAGTTTACATTTACATGTCACATGTAAAGGTTTTAACATTCTGGAAAAAATGGTATTATATTTTTCTCCCCTGGGTGGAAATAATTAATCCTACTTATGTCATAGTGTGCACTATTGATAGGTCTTGTCTAGTGAATGATTTCACTCATTCACTAGAGATGCACCTTCACATTGGCCTAATTTTACCATGCTCAGTGCCAAACTCTGACTAGAGCAGTGGTTCCTAACTTGGGGTTTGTGATCCCTATCTCGGTCTTGACATGGGTCATTGCAGTGATTATATAAAAATATACCAAAATCACCCAACATGCTGGAGCGCATTTTTTTAGGCCACAATGCATGTGATTAGTTATTCAGTGCAGACCCACCAACCCAACATCATTCTTGATTAAGCTCACTTTTTAATCACAAGAAACTTTTTACCTAAACTAAACCTAATAGTGACTTTCCACTGAAAGGTAATTCAGTTTCATTCAACTTGGCTTTATTCAGCTCTATTACACTTGCTTGGTACTTTCTTGGTTAATCAGTAATTACAAAACACCCATCTCTAATGGGAACAGCAGGCTGTGGAAGCCACAACAGCAGCAGTGGTAACTGTCAGCATTGTTTAATGATTGTTTATTCACACGATTTTGTTATTTGGAACTGAACATGGTTTCATGCATCAGTTCAGACAGATCAGTAGAGTATTTTTCCAATCTTTGTTGCACTGTCCACCTCTAGCTGGAGTCTTTCCATCAATCCAAGAAGTTTTTGAACCTTTTCATAAAGCCACTGTGTAATTTTCTGAGCTGCCATGAGTCAGATAAAAAACAAATGTAATCACTATTGGAGCTTGACTATTTTACAAATGGATATTTTGCGCTGGAGATCTGCATTATATATTGATTGTTGAGTCTGGCCAATCAGCGTTCTGTAATGTACATCACGTTCAGTCTTCTCGGCTTGCTTGGAACTAGGAACTAAAAAATGACCCAGTTCCACAAACCAGTGACCAAATTTGCCTAATGGAAATGCAAAAGATTAGAGTAGGGACTTTGCAGTGGAGAAGAAGAGCCATTAATCTGTGCATGGGTTGCTGGTTCCTGCAGTCATAAACATTCTGTATTTAGCAACCTCATAATAATTTTGACTGGCTAATGCTTATTTTACAAGATTATGATGAGGGGTCTTCAAACTACTAACACTGCTTTCATTTGACCAACCACTTTAACTACAGCAGCGAAGCAAAGTCTTGCCAAGGGCATAGATTTGGGCAGAGTCTGAATGGACATGTCTCTATACCAATCCAGTGACTACTGAATTGTTCCTAGCAGTCATTTTGGATAAATATCACAATACAATGCACTGTCGTTGTCTAGTCAGTGTGTTTCATACAAATAGTTAAGATCTCTTTCTCTACTCTAAGTCCCGCCTCCCGAGCCCAAAATCTGAGGTCCTGGCACTGATATTCTGGTATTTTTTCCAGATGGCAGAGGCTGAAACAAAGTTGCTTGTGTGTGTAAGATTGATTGGAGGAGATGATGCTGGCTTTCCTTCCTTAGACACCTAAACATGAAAGGGAGTTTGATTTGCTGTGAGAACAGTGGTTCTCCAGAACATCACTTTTAAGCACGATTATTATTATTAAACAAATCTAAAAAAATCCCAGCAGTACATGGAATGGTCATGTGGACAGTATGAAAATGATTCACAGTCCAGAACCCTCTCTATAAAAACTCATTGGCTTTAGACTATAATGTGTTGGCAGTTTCCTTTCAGCATTAGACGTCACTCTCTGCTACAGCAGTTAAAGCTTGGTGACTGTTTTTCTATATCAGAGCCTGGCAGGCAGCCAGCTGTAAGATTCATTATTCAGTGAGTTAAAGCATCCCCCTTTCACTTTGCTTGGCAACAGACAGCGACAGGAAACTCCAAATCAACATGAAAACAAGCCTGCACTTTTATGGAGCAGCAGGGTTACTGAGCATAGAAATGACTGAAAAGACCATCTTGGCAGAAACACCTGGGCTGACTATGGTGCAAAAAAGAGACCTGAATTACTCATGAAAGAGACACAGAGGAATAAGTCCAATCCCTTTAAACTGCACAGTCACAGGCTGCCACTGTCATCAAGGCTACCTACTACAGGAAGAGTCGTAATTTTATTTTCTCAGACATCTAAAAAAACTACAAAATCATTTAAAATCATTCCTCAAGGTGTCAAGAGTCAATCCCTAACCAGGCCTGAAGAAATCCCTCTGCTCCTGGATTTGTCTGTGATTTGACTATCAGCTTACATTGATAAGCAACTTCAAACCCCAGCTCAGGAGTCTTTAATAGATAATCTGTGCAGCTTGGTGATATTCCTGCATAGAAAAAAAATTATTCATCTAGAGACTCTTTTTTTGGCAACTTTCACTCATTCTAAAACTGATATATTCAATAGGATATGAAAAAATGTGTAATTTTTAGTCAAAATAAAGTAGAAAATTGGTGTAGTTTAGAATATTTATTTTAATAAAACTTAAAATTACATTAAATTACCTTAACTAAAAAGGGTTTGCATAGTGTGGTCCAGTTTTCTCCCATAGTTTAAAAAATAAAATAAAATAAAAAAATGAAATAAAAAATAAACACATAATGGTAGGTGGATTGTATATTCAGAATGTCCACGGTTGTGTCTGTGAGAGTGTATGAGGCCCTGTAATAGAATGTCCAGGGTGTGTTCAGCCTAGTGCCTAATGGTTCCATGTATACTCTGATAGACAATGACCCTGAACAGGATTTGAACAAGGATTTTGAAAAATGTGTATCTCCAAAGTAGTAACTTTATAGGAGATGGTAAAACCTCGTTAGCTTTCAATGGAAGTCAAAGGAAAAATGTTTTATTTTACGTAACTCTGGGGCAGATCTGTTGGTCCATGCATCATGAAATTTTCACAAAAGGACAGTTTGTGTGTTCAAAAAATGCAGTAAACTAAAAATCAACAAAAATGGACATACATTTTTCTTTGGACAACGACAATATTTAAATAGTTATCTGAATCTTGTATATTTGAATTATACGCATCTAACTGTATTCAGCTATGCTGTACTAAACATTACTGTATTTTACAGGACTGTTAGAAGTCTGCTGAAAGTTGAAATAAAGTAATCTATTATTCATCTGTAAAGGTATTTGTGTGCCCCACAGAATCCTTGTGCAGATGAACCTCCCCTCCTTCCCCCAGACACATATATTTTAGTAAAAATGAATTACGTTAGAGGGAGCCTAAGGAGCAAATGAAACAAATCTTTCCTATAGTTTCTTTACATTCCTGAGAAAACTGGATGTTTGACATCTGGCCTAGATTCATAGTTTTGAAATCTGAATTTATAAGATTTTTTTCAGTTTTATTTATTTAATATGAAAGAAATATGAATATTTCACATTCAAGTTCTATTACAAATATTAGCGCCATTGCATTTAAATGGTTTCTAAGGGTAAGAGTAATATTCAGAGAATGAAGTCAGAATTCTGAGAATAAAGTCAGAATAATTCTGAGATTAAAGTCAGGATAATACTAAGAATAAATTCCTCTGGCACATTAGGTTCAGATTGTTATTAGTATATGAACACTGAAGCTATGGTATAAGAAATTGCCTTTATTCAGTAGAGGACATATAGTTCCATAGGAGACATGAGAATAAACATTACAATTAAACTAAACTATGGCACAGACTTGGTATCGAAATATTTAGATAAATCACAATATATTCTGATTTTATTTTCAGAATATTCTGACATAATTATTTGAATCCAACATCCCCCAAATGGAGTCGCCCTAATACTCTGTTGTAAAAGTTTAAGTTTAGCAAATACCATATAAATATTATTACAATTTAAAAAAATGTGTAAAATATGTAAATATAATTAAAATACAAAATATTTCATTAAGTATTCCTCAGTTGTTCAAACATAGTATTCAAATGCAGATATCAGGGAGTTAGCTTTAAAAATGAATAAATGAATGAATGAATTAATTTTACATGAGCAGTATACACACCTTCAATCAGGCATTCATTAGTCGGCCTTCACAGTTTGGCCTAATGAAAAACTTGCTGTGTTTCAAGGGGACTGCTGTGAATTTACTGTGGAACTTTGAGGGTTTTGCCAGTTTCTCTGTTTCTATATCACTTTGCCTTACACACACACACTCTCTCTCTCTGTGCTTCACTGGCATGAATGTAACTGTTCTATTCAAACAAAATGGGGAAAATGAGATGACAAAAGACACAGAACAAAAGAAAATAAACTATTCAGTTAACTTTACATGCAAACCCCCCCCCCGCCCCATCACAGACACCTCTCTCTCTCTCTGATGTGAGAAAAAATGTGATGAGCTGTACCTTGCTGCTTTTAATCTTCAGATTGTGGGCTCCTTTGGTTTCCTGCAGACATTTTCACATCTTTGACCCTCCTTGGGATGGAAGGGGTCCATCAGTTTACACTTTACACTATACGCTATTTCCACTGTATTTACATTAATAGCATTTATATTAGAAAACGAAAAATATACCTAGTCATACTTATAAGATGCTAAGTCATAATAATGTAAAAGTAAAATAAATAAATAAAAAATACTGATAGCAACAAGACAGCAGACCATGGTTGATCCACTGAGGGAAAAGGTCCATTTGAAGTTTTGCACAGTGTTTTCTGCGTGGTCTACCAGTCCTTAAACAAGTCTTAGACAAAATGGCACATTTTAGCATTTTACCATTGTCATAAATAAATAATTGTCTTTATACTTAGGAGACAGCAAACCCTGTAAGTTTGGAGGGGATGTTGCGCCAGTCCTTCACAGGGCGACACATACACTCACACATTTACTCAAACTCCTCACAGACAGTCACCTGGAGTGGGACATGTCCCTGGAGATGTATGACTGCGACACTACCTGCTGTGCCACCATGCTGCCCTACTTCATAATTATATATTAAATAAATTAAAAGATTAAACCAATCTCAGCACTTCCCACTTAATTTAGGTAAATAAACAAGTTTTGTTTAATCTTGTTTTGTTTAGTTTTAAAAGCACCACGAGTAGTACAAACAGGTCCAGGCACCTTCCTCCATGCATCATTTACTTTTATTAAATGTTTGTTATCATACAGTTATCAATATCTCCTCCATTCTCTTAGACTGAGTTTAGTTTGGGGCTTGTGTCGTGATGCAGCCCATTCCATGTGGCCCTGATTGGCAGGCACCAATAAAATTGCATCTTGTGATTATGAGATACTGTATGGCCTTTTTTCCTTGAACTGGAGCACCATCAGACAACACTGGAATGAGTCAGAGTGGTAATTATGAGCTAGAACTAATATTGTAACATCAGTATCTGAACAGGCTAATGAGTTTGAATGCCATTAAAGCCTCAGAAGTGTTCCAATATCAAGGGTAAAGTCTAAAGTCAGCTTCTTTGGAGTGTTCAGTTAAACAAGGCTGTTTCTCAGCTTTGGGAACCTATTGTTCTTAAAGGAAGAGTTGGCATGACCCCTGGAGAGGACAGCTAATGGGCCCTTTCCTGACCTGAGGGATGGCGGCATAACGACTCACGCGACACACACACACTCTCCTAACACACACACTGTACCTTACCAACTCACAGCAAACACGCTTTACACACAATGGCTTTGGCACAAACTTGAAATGTCCTGCTGACGGCATATATGAGCCTCTACTTCCAGTGAGGGACGAAACCCAGTGTCAGTGTGGGAAAGGTTTACCCACCAGCCTGATTTGTATTGTTTGATTTGTTTTGTTGTTTTGTACCCAGCACAATGTTCAGAATGCAGGAATTAACTGAAATCAACAACGGCACCCCTCCCTTCAGAACACATACACACAAAATTTCTGTCCTCTCCTTTTGTTTCCTTAGGGGTGAACGCAGGAGGGGTTGAACAAGGCTTTCAGTGGGGTACCATGGGAAAGATATGGGATAGGTGATTAAAAAAAATGTAACTTACCAGTTGGTCAAACATGAACACTCTTTTTAAATGAAAGAAATATGTACATTAAGAGGCTACAATTAATATTATATTTTAATCAATATTTTATATATAAATCAAAATATATTACCTGTTTTAATAATACTAACACATTAATCAGGGTTCAAGCATGCAGTGTGTCAGTTTTGTTCAGATTTTTCTTATTATTATTTATGATAGTAATTATTCTGTAGTAAATGTAGACTGAGTAACAACAACTTTTCCCCTGAAAATTATGTCCAAGATCACCTTTATGTCATGGGTCTGACAGACAGACAGACAGACAGACAGACAGACAGACAGTCACACACACTTGAGCAATTTCAAGTTTAATTTAAATTTTATCATCTCTCAAAACAAAAAAAAAACCTTGGTTTTCAGGCAGTCACTAATAATCTCATCCATACATACAGTAAAATATAAAATAATAAAAAAAATAAAAATATGATAAGTGTGTAGTGATTAATTTACATTCATTTCATATTTTTGGGTGTGTGTATTGTGTACAATTTTTTTTTTAACTCTCAACCTTTTAACTGTTGTGTATCACAGGGATTTGATTGAATGTGGTTATTTTTTCCTGTGTGTGTTTTCTTTTTTTTAGCAAATACATTTCTGGTTTTGACCTCACTTCAAAATGTGTCTCAATTATGAACAACATCTAAAATAAAATGCCTTTCTTATTACTTGGTTTTAGAAAATGAACCTTGAGGTTCCCTTTTTTAGCACACTGACTATATGTCTGTTTCCTGGCAATGCTGCTGCGTGGACAGCTGAACAAAAACTTACAGGCAATTTAAACATACAGTTCAAGTTTAAAAGATTCAGAGCTTCTGAATTAAGTTTGTTTTGATTGAGAAAAACAATCATGTTGCCTTTAAGTAATGAGTGATCATTAATCGAATTCTTATTTTGAGTAAACACTGATTTTTAATAATAGGTGGAATAAGCTAAATTGTAATTTCCCCTCATCTGAGTATCTCTTATTACTCTTCCAGCACCATGTTTATGTGAGAGCTCAAAGACAGGGTTAAACCCCATAAAACAGACTCAGTCAGGGTGGAGTAATGAGAGGACCAAACTAGAATTCGAGCTGAGAAAGAAAAGCCTCTGTGTTTTGCTTGAATGTGAGTTGTGTGTGCCTTATTGTCATTTAGAGAAACATGCTTTCCAAAATTGCTTTATATACAGGGTGAGAAAAGTAATGTGTTGTTTGATTCTTATCCTATTTTGACTAAATCACAACTCAGATTTAAGTAAGACCTCAGGGAACTGTGTAAACTTGTGGGAAAAGGGTATTTCAGCTTCATATCCTGCTGATAAGTTGCCTGTGTTAACATTAAGCTGACAGTTTTAGATGGGGTGTGAGGGAGAGACTCCTTAACAAACATCATAATGTCCCATGCATAAGTACACTTTGTTATACTCAGCAAGGCTTATCTGACTGTCTCTACTCCTCTCTTACAAACTAATCATTCTTATGTCAAAACACTCAAACATCATTAGTTTCTGCCAGTACCTGTGCAACCTAAATTAATGTAATTACTAATTAGCATAGCATAGAACGACCACAGTTTTTTTTCTAACATCTATTTTTTTTTCTCAAATTATTTTAGGGCTGCAACTAATGATTCAATTATGTCAATTATTTTTTCGATTAATCGATTATTAATCGGATAAAAAGGAAGACAAGCCAAATTTGGTTTCCTGTCTGTTACTAGCATATTCAGGATACCATCAGTGAGAACAGCTGCTTGCTGTAGTGTGCAGATCTTCTTCAAAACATAGTCAGCAATGCTGGGCTGTTTTTATCTGAGGTGAGAGAGAAAGTGTAGATATGAACATACACCTTTTTTAAGTTAATAACTACTGATCTAAAATGCAGACAACAATGCAGGCGAATTGAAATGACATAAATGGATATTGGGTGATGCTGCCATGTGCTGAGAATAAAAGGGAAATTCAACTAACACATATGATTAGATATTGTTAAGATATTTAAGATTTTAGAGAACTAATGTTGTAATTGTATAAGGAACACACAACCTACCATTATTAAAAATTTGTGTTTACATGAAGAATTAACTCAATCGTTACATTAATTTTATCAATATTTAACAGTGTATGTAATGTAATATACACTTATAATGTAATATACACTTGGCTGTGATACTCAAACACTAACACGCAATGCCAGTCAGAAAAGACCTTGAAAAAGGCTTTAAATATATAATGTAAAAAATGTTTGGATTTTTTTTTTAAACTCTGAATGTAACTGCCGCCACATTTAAGGTGGAACGGAAAACTCGCTAAATACAAGAGTGATATAAATTTACTAAAAATGAGACATCTTGTATAACTACTCTAGCAGGCTCTAGTGACATTGAGTGAGAGAAAAACTAACGTCGCTAACTTTAGCTTGACTAAAAATACGGCTTGTTTTGGAACTGCTGGTCGAGATGACACATTTAAGGTGGAAGAGAAAACTCGGGGGGATGCTAAGGCTTGTTCGCTAAACGCGAGTGTAATATCAATATACTAAGAAAACAAATGTTGTTTAACTACTCTAGCAGGCTCTAGTAACATTTTAGTGAGAGGAAAAAGTAGAATTAACTTACTATGCTTAATCTCTTTCACACATAGCTCACACAGGCTTCATTTTCAGATGCTTGTGCAGTGATGTTGTGCTGCTGTGCCATGCGAGATCAGCTGTGCACATTTTGCACCTAACGCTGTTCCTTGAAGGCGTTAATGTAAAGTGCTCCCATACTTTTGATGACTTGGGTCGTACATTTTTCTATCTGCTTGTGCTAATGTTATCCTCTGCTGTGACCGTCTCCGCCATTTTTCAAACCCTTCTTCCAGAGTTCGTCACGTGTAGCAACTGTACCTATGTGTATAATAACTTAGACCCAACTAATCGATTATTAAATTAGTTGCCAACTATTTTAACAATCGATTTTAATCGATTTAATCGATTAGTTGTTGCAGCCCTAAATTATTTCTAGAACCAGAGAAAATCATAAAGGGAAAAGTTAGTTCTCAAACTTCCCACCTGTGTTAAAAGGCAATGTCAACTATTCTGGGACCTGCTGCTCTCTCTGGTTTGCTTATGTTCAGAAGCTCTGCATCTTTTAAGGAGGAATGTAACTTTAAGGTAAAAACAACTGTTGTTTTATACATGGCTGAAGTTTAACATGTCTGTACATTTTTATTAACTGTTTGAATTACCACCTTTAGATCCACCATAAGTAATCTGAAACAACAAGTAAACCCACATAGGGAGCAGGAATAGAGCAGTATCATCTTGGTTCTTGCTTTTCAATGTTAGGAGTTCTCTTGCCATTCTCTGCCATAAGTAGAGAAAGCCTAACATCAGACCAAGACCAAAATATTTTTTTTACCCATTTACTAACTCTGGGGCTTTTTTTGTTTTAACATAAGAATGGTTTCCAGTGCACAAAGAGACTGCAAATGGTGAGGAAACAGCCTCAGAATTATAAACAGTGTTTTAATTAAAGTTGTGAATACTGACTAACTTTAGATTTTTATTATTTAATTATGCTTTCCCTCAAACAAAATGAATATTCTCAAAACATTTAAAACAATAAAGCAATTTATTTATTTACCTGAGAAATTAAGTCCAAAGAAGAGATTAGTTCATTAGAATTCAGCATTAATCAACAATAATTTTACACTATGGGTATAAGTCACATTCTTGGGATTATTTCCTCTGAACTAGAGGAAGCATTTGAAGAATACAGGAATAACTCTACAACTCTTCATTATTGTGTTCAGCACCATTGTAGCATATCTTCATGTGACTTTGTAGACTATTATTGGAATCATACTGCAAACAGTACTTGCCAAATAAGACTATAATTGGAATGTGATGTTGTTACTTATAAAAATAAGGAAATGTACTGCCAACATCAGTCATTTTAGCACCAATATGATTTGAGGCCGACAGAAAATAAGGAAGATGTAGGGCATGGATGTTATCCTAACCCCACTTCCTGTCATTGTAAACCACCAAACTCTCCAGTCCAGGCTATCAGCCCATTGGCTCCTGATCCCAACCCACTACATATTTACAGATTTATCAGAACAATTCTCCATATTCCCAAGAGCCATGTACAATGCAGAGGATGATACCACTCAATAATAAGGAATGATTATCTCCTGCAATTTTCTAAAAAACCTCCAGCATTTCATTATCAGAGCACAAATTGTCAATCGAATGTTTGGGGATTTCACCTTTATTAGAGTGGGGACTGTTTCCAAATGAACCACCAGTCATATTAACTAAAGATATTCCATATCACAGAATATATACAAGTTTGATGTAGTAAGTAAGCACTGTTCATGTTTCAGAACATAGGGTTACTCTTCAGTTAATTTACTGGGGCATGTGCCAGGGTAAATATTTGTCAGAAGACATAATGCTTTAATTTTGGCAAATGGTGCAATCTGAAAAGATTTATACTGTTTCTGATTTTGTTTGTTCAAGGAATTGCACATAAACAGAACAAATGCAGTTAATAAAATATACAGCTCATTTGTTTGTAACAAACGTTTCCTATTTGGCCTGGTTGTTAAACAGATAAATGAAGGGTCCTAGCTGGTCACTTAGACTATATGCAGATAGACACACCATAACTGAAATAGGTATGCAAAAGTGTATTTACATCCAGTGATAAAGCAGAGAAACAAACCATTCATATTCACACATATTATAAACAGGAACATATAAGAGAAAGTAAGAGTAAGTCCCTAAATGTCCCACAGTAGAAGGTTTTGCAAAATAGGCAAATTATTGGATCATCCTCACCATTTCATTCAGTTGTTTGCTGGAACAAGTGTAGAGAAAAACAAGGCTAAGAGTAATTAATTCCTATACATGGGGAGATGTTGAGATTCTGCTGTGTAGTGGTTCCAAAAAGAAGGTGGCCCTCTATGGTGATCCTTTAAGGTTTTGGAGTAGGCCAGTAAAAAGAATTCCTTCTACTTAAACATAATATTACAAATTTCTTGTACCAAGGCATTTCATTGAACATAAAAGGGTAACCAAAATACTTTTTTTGTGAATCTTAACCAACAAAATTAATTACTCCGTGCATAAAAACACGGGGATTTTCCCAAAGCAAGGACTTCATACAGAGCTGTTTGTAGCTTGTAGCTCTCTCTAGCACATGGCTACTTCACTCACAAGTTCACTCTATGTAGCCACCTGGTGGTTGGAGTAAAGAACTGCACAAGAGGTCACTGAAATTAACCAGATTCAGTGGTTACATGTTTTTCATTTCTCATCCTCTATATTGATTGATGAGTAGGTGGGTGCAGCAGTGTCCCTTCTAAATTCTGTAAATTTTGTTATCTAGAAATGTTCCTGGTGTGGAATACTGTATAACTCCAAGTTTGGGAAAAGACCAAAACATTGTTATGTTTTGTTTATGTTGAATAAATTGTAGAGAGAAGGTGTCTATGATATAAGTCAGTGAGATATGGGTGACATGTGATGCTATTTATTAGATACACTGCATAAGAGCTAATGCTTTATGCTCATCAAAATGTCTTTCTTGGTATGAAGTGGATGTAAGGTGGTTTAAACTGATGCAAGATTTGAGTGCTGATAAAAGCTGGGAAGACTTTTGAAAGTCACTCCCTCTGTGTTTTTGTTTTGTTTGTTTTTTAATGATTTATTTTAAGTTACTGACAAACATGTTTAGAATTTCCTAATATTTGATTGGCAGTGCATATCACAGTCCATTAGAGCTCCTATATGGGCCTCCATTTCCTCCGAGGGGCCTGTAGAGCAATTACTCCATATCAGCAGTGATGGTAAAAGCTTCCTACAAATATGCTTTATAAAAGCTGAGAGTTTCTCTGGATATCGCATATCTCTAAGCATCAATATAAATTTCTAGAATTCATGTTATTCAACCAATCAGAGAATGATGAAGAATGTGAAAGATGAAAAATGAACTATAGAAGAAATGTAGCAACTTCTTCCTCTGCCTTTAATCTCTGGTACGTTGGGATGTCCTGGAATGTCAAAGGCTTGTGCAGGGCATAACCTCCAAGACAATATCTTCCAACATGAAGGGTTGAGTTGGTGTGCTAATAGCTTTTACTCTTCATTTGTAGCTCTCCATGAAGATGCAGCTCATTCACTCGTCCTATATTTTTCAACAGATTTTAGTTACACAAACTCATCCCTAAGATGGTATTCATTCATTCATTCATTGCCTGTAACCGCTTATCCAATTCAGGGTTGTAGAGCCTACCCGGAATCACTGGGTGCACGGTAGGAACACACTCTGGAGGGGGTGCCAGTCCTTCACAGGGTGACACACACTCACACATTCACTCACACCTACGGACACTTTGGAGTCGCTAATCCACCTAACAACCGGGAGGAAACCGGAGCACCCGGACAAAACTCACACAGACAAAGGGAGAACACACCAAACTCCTCACAGACAGTTACCTGGTGTGGGACTTGAACCCACAACCTCCAGGTCCCTGGAGCTGTGTGACTGCGACACTTCCTGCTACGCCACTGTGCCACCCCTAAGATGTTAAAGAATCTCAATTATTCCAGGTCCTCCCAAAGAACATATCAATCATTGTCACTAATCCAGCTTTATTTAATTAATTGGTCTACTGTAACCACTTTACCCTGTTCAGGGTCACATTGGGTATGGGGCCTACCAGGAATTGGCAGGAACACACACTAGACAGGACGCTTGTCCATTACAGGGCTTCACATACTCAGTCACTCACGTTTATAGACGCTCATACCTGTGGACACTTCAAACATCCATTGCACCTACCAGAATGTGTTTACTGACAAACAATGCACAAAGGCAGAAGGAAAACACACCAAACGGCAACTTAACACAGGGCTTGAACACACAACCTCAGGACCCAGACGCTGTGTAGCAGTATTCTGTTCTGCCATTGCAAGGCCCACCATTCCATTTCACCAGAAATGACTTCACAAAGCACCATTCACACACTTGAAAATACAGTCAAAAATCCAAACCTTACTGATTAATGCTGTGTCCCAAACATTATACATATATATATATATATGTATACTTTATACACCCTGTATTATTGGTAGTGAGCTGTTTGGGGCAAAACAGACATTCATGATTTTAATTTCTTTGCCATTTGCTAGCTGTTGGTTTTTGTATTTGAAACTAACTAATGTGTTTACGAAACAACAGTGTCTGTAGATGGGTACAAAAAAAAATATGTCTCAGTCTGTTATGCTAGGCTTTCTCTCTGCTCATGGTAGAAAAGCTGCATTTTGGAATTTTTTGGCCATTGAATAGCCCTCCAAACTTTGAAAAGCTTTTACTGAAATAAGGATGTTCCTCTATACCTGCTCCATAGGGGGATATATTGACTTTTTTTGCAGTTTCGGATTGCTTAAGCTGGAAATATCTCAAACTATGCGAGGGTGCGAAATGCATGAATGTTAACACATACCAACATTTCTACTGAACTAAATAACTCAGATTAAATGGTTCTGTGGTAATTCAAACAGTGGATAAAACTTACAGACAAGTTCAAAATCAGCCATGTACAAACAACAGTTGTATTTTTCCCACAAACATACTGTTACAACTTTTAAAGAGGCAGAGCTTCTGATTGTAAACAATTAAGACAACAGTGTATCTCCACAATCGTAGACATAGCCTTTAATGCACTTATTGTGATTGTGTTTACCTGATGGTATTTTTACATGGTAAAAGCATATATGATGCATATGGTATGATTATGGTAACAAATTTACAGTTAGATTAAAGGTTTTTACATGTTTTCTGCTCTTTGGAGTGAAAGCAGTAAGTAAATCCCCTGGTCATGCACATCACTGCCACACTGAGATTTCTTATCCCAAATTATTATCATAAACATTACCTTTGTCCTATTGTAAAATAATGTGATGTCACTGGAAGCAGAAAAATGATAATAAAAGTGAAGCTGTTTGAATAGGAGAGGGTGATCCAGTGAGTCTAGCTATTGAAGTTAAGGAAGAAATTAAGATTTTGGGCTTAATAATTTTCAGTAGTAGGTGCAGTGAAAGGAACTGGAATATGAAACATCAAGAAATCCAAACAGAGTTAGAGAAATGGAAGATTGCTAATTATAAAAATAGAATCCAAGTAATTGAAACTTTTATCCTATCTAAAATATTATATCTAGATACTGTCTTCCCACCAGATAACAAATGTATAATTAGATTAAACAAGATGTGTGTATTTTTTATTTGGGACACCAACAAAGAGGTCACAGCACAAGCAGTTTTATATAAACCAACAGAAAATGGGGGCCTGGGGGTAATTGAATTAGGAAGGGAAATAATAATTGTTTTTTGTAAAAATATGACTCTTATAGGCTGTTACTATTATGCAACATGGATTGAAGAAATAAATATTTGGAATAAAAAAAAGGAGCGAGCGAGGCAAAATATTTCACTTTGTAAATTAGCATATGGTGATTTCATAGAAAATTACATAGATCTTAATATAGATTGGGAACCCTCATCAAATAAAGCAATATATAATCATCATCATCATCATCAGATGCCCGAACCACCTCAGCTGACTCCTCTCAATGCGAGGGACCAGTGACTCTACTATGAGCTCCTCCCTAGTGTCAGGGTGGTGTGATGAGGAGATTCAGGGAGGCGGACACACTCGCTACAACACAGACTTTAATAATGAAATAACTAAATAAACGATCTATAAGAGAAACACGAGATAACATAAACGAGCAGGAAACAAAACTACAAGACTGGGGCGTGAAACAGGCAGGAGACCGAACGAGGCAAGAGAGACAAGAAACGAGAAAACATGAAACCTAATACACAAAGAAACAAACCAAGCAACGCGAACAAACAAACTCAAACCAACAAAATGACCGATATCAGGAAGTGAGGGAAGGGGGCTTAAATAAACGAACTTAACTAGACACACCTGACACAGATAACGAGGGAAAAGAAGGCGGAACATAGGCGGGACAAAGGCGGAGAATGAACATAAACAAAGCCATGTGCAGAGACAGGAAAACAGCGAAGAGAAAGCCCAAAAGAAAGGAGAAAACAAACCAGAAAGTGTCAAGATGTGACAGACGCCCCCCCCAAGACGCGCAACTCCCGGAGCGCGAAAAAACGAGACTCTCCAGGAGCTGGCGCAGGAGGGGGCCAGAAGAACAAGACAAAAGTGAAACTAGAAGACTCAGGACTATACAGGAAATGGAGATGGGAACACGGGACTAGACTTAAACGGACATTTGACTGAACTAGAGAGAAGAGACGGAGAACGAGAGAAGACAGGAGAAAACACACGTGACTGGACCTTAGATTGAACACTAAATGGGGACTGAGACGGAACAGGAGCAGATACACGTGACAAGACAGGTGATGGGACTGGGAACTGGACATGGGTCTGGACAGAGGGTTTAATTTGTGACTGGAGAGGACTAACAGGGAATTGGACATGAGACTGGACAAAGGGTTTAACAGGGTACTGGACTGGACTAGGCAGGGGAACAGGAACCAAGACATTAACAGAGACTGACATGAATACAGTGACCGGGACTGGAACAGAGACCAAGGCTGACACGGGCACAGGGACAAGGACAGAGACAGGAACCAGAACAGGGACAGATACAGGAACAAATACAACTGCAGGGTACCCAGGACTGGCAAAAGTCCGAGGGACTGTCCAAGGTGCCAGCCTGGGTACAGTTCTGGGGATTGGCCTCGAAGTCCTTGGGGCCGGAGCCACAGTCACAGGTTCAGAAGTGGCCGGAGCCACAGTCACTGGCTTCGAAACGGCCGGAGCCACAGTCACAGGTTTCGAAACGGCCGGAGCCACAGTCACTGGCTTCGAAACGGCTGGAGCCACAGTCACTGGCTTTGAAACGGCCGGAGCCACAGTCACTGGCTTCGAAACGGCCGGAGCCACAGTCTCAGGGGCAGAAGCGGCCGAGGGAGCCGTACTCACGGAGACTGGAGACCCTGCGACGACGTCCACGAAGACAGGGGAACCTGCAGTGACGTCCAAGGAGGCAGGCGGAACTGCGACGACGTCCACGGAGGCAGACGGAACTGCGACGACGTCATCCACGGGGGCGGACGGAACTGCGACGACGTCCACGGGGGCAGACGGAACTGCGACGACGTCCACGGGGGCAGACGGAACTGCGACGACGTCATCCACGGAGGCAGACGGAACTGCGACGACGTCATCCACGGAGTCAGAAGGATGTGCGACGACGTCCAAGGAGTCAGGAGGATGTGCGACGACGTTCACGGAGGCAGAGGAATCTGTGACGTCGTCCATGAAGGCTGGGGAACGTGCGACGACGTCCACGGAGGCAGAGGAATCTGCGCCGTCGTCCACGAAGACTGGGGAACGTGCGACGACGTCCACGGAGGCAGATGAATCTGCGACGTCGTCCATGGAGACAGGCGCGGCCAGAGGTGCCGCTTTTACGGGAGCAGGAGATGACACGCCCAGCGAGGCAGGTGCTCGTGCTGCTCGCCGAGCACGCGTTTTGGATTTAGCGGGTTTGGGCGCACTCTCGAGGGACTTCTCTGACCGTTGTTTCCCCGGGAGATTCGCCTCTGTTAGCCTCATCCCCCATGTCCTGTGATATGAGGCTAACAGCGCCTGTCCATAACGCCCCCCCAAAAATCTCCCCGGACCTGAGGGAGTAATTCTCTGGAGCTGGGGTTCCTGCAGAGACGTCCTCATGTGCAGGGGTTGTAGCAGAGAAGTCTTCAGGAGCAGATTGTGGGTATTTCTCCTCAATCAGATTTAAAAATGACTCAACCGTGAGTTCAAGGGCTTTTACTTTTATTAATTTTTCTGCCCAGTGCAACGCCTCTCCTCTTAGTAGGGATTTTACAAAAAGTACCTGGACAATTTCAGGTGGAGGAGGAGAGGTCAAGAATTGAAAGTATAACCGGCACTGTAATAAAAATCCCTTGCAGTTGAGTCCATTCTCAAACTCGCTGGGTACTCCCATGACCGATTGCAAAACGGTAGGCTGATCTTCAGTCCTTAAGTTTAGTAGATCCTCCGCGGTCTTTATGGTCTCACCCAGGGATAGAGCTGTGTTGGCTGCGTCCTTGTTTTGATCGGTCATTCTGTCAGGGTGGTGTGATGAGGAGATTCAGGGAGGCGGACACACTCGCTACAACACAGACTTTAATAATGAAATAACTAAATAAACGATCTATAAGAGAAACACGAGATAACATAAACGAGCAGGAAACAAAACTACAAGACTGGGGCGTGAAACAGGCAGGAGACCGAACGAGGCAAGAGAGACAAGAAACGAGAAAACATGAAACCTAATACACAAAGAAACAAACCAAGCAACGCGAACAAACAAACTCAAACCAACAAAATGACCGATACCAGGAAGTGAGGGAAGAGGGCTTAAATAAACGAACTTAACTAGACACACCTGACACAGATAACGAGGGAAAAGAAGGCGGAACATAGGCGGGACAAAGGCGGAGAATGAACATAAACAAAGCCATGTGCAGAGACAGGAAAACAGCGAAGAGAAAGCCCAAAAGAAAGGAGAAAACAAACCAGAAAGTGTCAAGATGTGACACCTAGTCACTGAGCTCCTCACCCAATTACGGAGAGTACGCCCAGCAACCCGTCAGAGAAAGCTCATTTCGGCCGCTTGTATCCGTGATTTTTCTGTCATTACCCAGAGCTCATGACCATAGGTGAGAGTGGGGACGTAGACTGACCGGTAAATTGAGAGCTTTGCTTTATGGCTCAGCTCTCTCTTCACCACAATGGTGCGGTACAGTGACTGCATTACTGCAGATGCTGCACCTAACCTACGGTCAATCTCACTATCCCTCTTCCCATCACTCGTGAACAAGAACCCGAAATACATGAACTCCTTCACTTGGCCCTCCTGTCCCAGGCTACGCCTCGCCACACTGTCCATAAATATCAGGAACAGGAGTGGAGATAAGGCACAGCCCTGACGGAGTCCAATGCCCACACTGAACAAGCTTGACTTACTACCAAGGACGCGAACACAATTCAAACTCTGAGAGTACAAGGACCGTACGGCTCGCCGGAGCAACCCTGGCACTTCATACTCCCGGAGCACCTCCCACAGAATCTCTCGGGGAACACGGTCATATGCCTTCTCCAATTCCACAAAGCATGTGTAGAGTGGAGTAGCAAATTCCCATGCCCCCTCAATCATCTGTGAAAAAGTAAAGAGTTGGTCTATAGTTACACGGCCAGGACGAAATCCGCATTGTTCCTCCAAAATCCTAGATTCAACTATCGGACGGATTCTCCTTTCCAGCACCTTGGCATAGACTTTCCCCCGGAGGATGAGAAGTGTAATGCCACGATAATTGGCACACTTTCTCCGGTCCCCTTTTTTGAAAATAGGAACCACCTCCCCGATTTGCCAATCCAAAGGCACCATTCCCGAGGTCCATGCAATATTGTAGAGGCATGTCATCCAAGACAGCCCCACAGTATCGAGTGCCTTCGGTAACTCTGGGCGGATCTCATCCACTCCTGGAGCTTTGCCACTGCAAAGCTTTTTCACCACCTCAGTGACTTCAGCCAAGGAAATGGAATCTGACCCCCCCCCAGACACTTCTGACCCCATCTCCTGCACAGGAGGTATGTCTCTCGGGTTAAGGAGTTCCTCAAAGTGCTCCTTCCAATGCCCAACAATACGCTCAGTCAAGTTCAAAGTTTCACCAGCCTTGCTAAGCACAGCTTGGACAGTTTCCCCCTGCCCCCTCCTGAGTTGTTGGAGTGTTTTCCAAGACCTCTTTGAAGCCGCCTGGAAGTCATTCTTCATGGTCTCTCCAAACTCCTCCCATCTTCCAGATTTTGCTTCAGCAACTGCCACAGCGGCAGCCTTTTTCACCTGCCAGTATCCATCCGCAGAATCGGAAGTTCCCTGAGTTAGCCAATCCTGAAAAGCCTCCTCCTTCTGCTTGACAGCTTCCCTCACCTCCCGGTGTCCACCAACGGGTTCTTGGGTTGCTGCCATAACAGGCATCAACAAGCTTTTGACCACAGCTACATGCAGCCGCTTCCACGATGGAAGTCCAGAACAGTGTCCATTCTGACTCCATTCCCCCTACCTCCTCCGGAACATGTGAGAACTTCTTTTGGAGATGAGAGTTTAAATCCATCCGGACAGAGTCATCTGCTAGCTTTTCCCAGCACACCCTCACTATATGTTTGGGTTTACCAGGTCTGTCCGGCAGCTTTCCCAGCCATTGTATCCAACTCAGCACCAGATGGTGATTGATTGACAGCTCAGCTCCTCTCTTTACCCGAGTGTCCAAAACATATGGCCTCAGGGTGCTCTGGTACCAAATACACTTATGAGCAATTTTATGTTCAAACATTGTGTTCGTTATGGACAAACCATGACTAGCACAGTAGTCCACCAACATCACAACTCTTGGGTTCAGATCAGGCAGGCCGTTCCTCCCAGTCGCTCCTCTCCAGGTTTTCCAGTCATTGCCAACATGAGCATTGAAGTCCCCCAGCAAAACAATAGAGTCAGTGCATGGAATCCTCTCTAGAACTCCACTCACTGCCTCCAAGAAGGCTGCATACTCTGACCTGCTGTTCGGTGCATACGCACACACAACTGTCAAAGTTTACCTCTCTGCAAGCCGGAGCCACATTGAGGGGACCCTCTTGTTCTCGTAGCCCACATGATCCTCCCACGTTGCCATTTCGAGCTGAGTCTGGCAGGGTTACGTGGGCTGCCCGGCCACCAGCCGCTAGCGCCAGACACTTCCCCCAGGCCTGGCTCCAGGTGTAGTTCCCGGTAAACCTCTCCCAGGCAGGGTACACTGAGTTTTAATGGGTGTACTAATAGGGATGCTTTTGGATTATGTTTGTCTGGATCTTCACTCCAGACCTGTTCGCAATGGGAGACCCTACTGGGAGCTAACAGCTCCCGACAACATAGCCCTGGAGGTCATGAGACCACACAAGCCGTTCCGCCACAACAAGGCCCTGATCCAGGAAGGGCAATATATAATATAATACAAAATAATGATTATGGAGAATTTTACAATTTTAAGTACTTGACCCAGAATTAAGCAAAGGTGTGTGTGAGGAACATCTGGTTGAAAGATATGTCTGAACATCTGAGAGACGTGATGTGGCTTATAGTTGTTGGTAGGTTACCACTTAGATGTACTGTAAAATTAAGTTGTTATGTGACAACTAAAACATGTCCTGTGGTCAACTGTAATGAATATGAAACAATTGAACATCTCCTTCTCCACTGTACATGAACAAAATACATCTAGAGTAAATTGAAGAAGGTTTAAAATTTAATATTAATATTAAAACTATAAATTATGGTATTTTTAATCAATCCTTTTCTAAAGGTGATGCTAATTTATTTTGGTCAATTGTATGCACTATTAATAGTAATATTTGGAAAACTCGTTGTAAAATGATAATCAAGCAATTTGAGATTTCTGCAGGAACTGTTTTTAAACAGATTATTTGTAAACTGAAAAGACTTTGGACTATTGATACCCATGGAAAAAAACAAAAAAGGTTTCCCTGCACTCTGCTGAACTTTTAATTGGTAAAGTTATGTATATCATGTATGCATACATGTATGTGAATGTGCTGTGATGATTTTCCTTTAATAATGTTGATTTAAAAAGGAAGCAGGAAAATGACACTGAACCATGAATTCTTGTCTCTGTCTTTTCTCTGGTTTACTTTCTGCCTGGTTTCTCTTGCAGATTGGGTACTCTCTTTGTTTTGCTTTTCCACATTCTTTGTTAGTTTATCAAATGCTTTTGTCTATTCCCTGTATTGCTCATTATACAGGACACTATTATACTGAACTGAATTCAGTATATACTGAACAGGAGGGTGGTTAAATATTTCAGACGCTGCTTTGTGGGTTTTTAAACAAAGAGCACAGTGCATTATGGTATCTGCTATCCACTAGTGTTAGCAAGTGTACATGGGTTGTACATTATATTTTGCTGTGCATTGTAGGATTTGAGTGCACTAAAAATTGTCCACCATGTTTTGTGGACACTACTACAAAATGTCAGAACATAGTGAATAGGGACAGAGTGAGTCTCTTCCTTGTGTCTAAGCCATGCCCATTCCCCCTAATGTGACCTTCCCATCATAGATATCCTCTCATGTGATATTTTCAGGTGTATATAAGCCCAGTCCTGTTCAAGTTTTCTCTGTGGTCTTTAGTGTTCTCTTTTTCCTGAAACCCCTCTGTGGTCTTTGTATTTGTCTCTTCTGGTTTGTTTCTTGTTATACATTCTGTTCCTATTTGTAAGTTGTTACAAGAGTTGATTCTCTTGTGATTAGAGATGACCCAAAATATTCAGCTATGTGTTCGTTGGTAGGAATTCGGTTTAGAATTTTGAGATTCGGATATTCGTTAATTTTAGATAAATGCAACCCTTTTTTGGATAAAGGCAACCCTCCACTCCACATGTATTCATCCTTGTCAACATAAAAGTCTTGAAGCCTTGAGCCCGAACTCCGCAGTTTGCGGGGTAAAAAGCACAACTTATATAATCAGCTTTATAATTCTTGAATGTCTGAATGTGTCTGTGAGCTCTGCATACCATTAGAAGGCGCAGATCCTGCCGTTTCTAAAAATAGTGCTCTCATCGCGGTGCTGTGAAGCCTCTGGGAGTAATCCAGTGTGAAAAATCACAAAAAAATCAAGGCGCGCCTTCAAAATCTATGTGTTATGGTCTTTTCATGAAGGATTCTAATCATATTACACTATAATCATAAATGAGGACTCTGCAAAGGGACAAGAAACCCACAGTCTCTTGTGGTCTGCTTGGTTTTAATGTAACCTTATTCTTTCATGAGTTATTTACAAGTTTCTCTTTGTTTACAGCCATTGACATGTCACAGAGCTTAACACATGAGGAGCGGATAGAAATTGTGTTGATGTCTGGTGAACGCAGTAACCGGGTCATTGCAGCAGATTTCAATGCAAGATGCCCTATGAGACCACCTATATCTCCCATGCTACAGTTAGCAAACTGCTTGCCAAGTTTCGTGAAACTGGTTCAGTGTTGGATTTGCCATAGTGAAAACTTTTACTATCCAGCGAGGGTGGCGATCCAGGCCGCTCTGGATCCCATGATGGCTGCGATCCACGTCACTCCTGATCCCGTGCCGGCGGCGAACCCCGCCGCTTTTGTCCCTGAGATGACGGCTTCCTTAGCCGCTCCTGTTCCTGCGAGGGCGGCTTCCTCAGCCGCTCCTGTTCCTGGGATGGCGGCATCCACTGCTCCGGTTCTTATGAGGGTGGCAGCGTCCGCCACTTCTGCTCCTGTGACTGTGGCTTCGGCCACGTCTGCCCGTGTGACTGTGGCCCCGGCCACTTCAGTTCATTTCCGTAGGTCGGCCCCAAGTCCTTGGGGCCGATCCCTAGAGCTGTGCCCAGGCTGGCCCCTCAGACTTTTGCCAGTCCTGGGCTCTCCCCAATTGTTTTGGTACCTCTGTCTATCCCTGTCTTGGTCCCTGTTTCTGTCCTTGTCCCAGTACCTGTGTCTGCCTTTGTCTCTGTCCTGGTCCCTGTCACTGTGTTTGTCTGTCCCTGTGAATGTCCTGGTCCCAGTTCCCCTACCTCAAGTCCAGTCCCCTGTCAATTCCCAGTATCGATCCTCAGTCCCATCACCTGTCCAGTTTATGTTCCAGTCCCTGTTTCAGTCCCATGTCTTGTCCCCTGTCTCTGCTCCCGTCTTGTCCCAAGTCCAGCCTCATGTCTCTCATCAAGTTCTGTCCCCAGTCTTGTCCCAGTTTTCTACACCTGTCCAGTCTCAGTCCCCGTCCAGTGTTCAGTCTAATGTCCAGCACCCTGTCTTGTCCTCTGTCCAGTCACGTGTGCCTGCTCCTGCCCTGTCTCCAATCCAGTCTCAGATTCTGTCCTCTGTTTTGTCACGAGTCCCGTCTCCTGTTTCTAGTCCTATCCAGTGTCCGTTTCAGTCTAGTCTCTTGTCCCTAGCTCCATGTCCTGTGTCTGTTCCTGTCTTGCCCTGAGTCTTGTTGGTTCGTTCTGCTTTGTTTTCCTGGCCCCTCCTGCACACGCTCCTGGGGGGTCTACCTTTACGCTGCCCAGGAGTTGCGCGTCTTGGAGGGGACATCTGTCACGCCCTTGTCCTGTCGTGTCTGTTTTCCCTGCCATGTGATCACTTAGCACATGGCTCTGTTTGTTATTGTTCATGTCTCCTCCCTAGTCTCACCTTGGTTCCGCCCTCTCGTCAGTGTCTCCTCTGTAGTCCTGCCCTCTTGTTAACAGTCCCAGGTGATCCTTGTCTATGCTCGTTGTGTATATATAGACCCTTTTTTTCAGTGCTCCCTTGTCTAATTAAATGCAAATTTAAGCAAAAGTAGTGATTGCACTATGTTCATCACTAGTAGAGGGCTAATAGCTTGTTTGTTCAGTTTTCTGATGAAAATGGATTTATGTTTACTAGTCATTGCAGTCTAATGCTGTTAACTTGTTTAAAGCGTGTATCTGAGTCCATCTAGTGTTCAGAATAAATATGCTAGAATCTGTTATTCTGAACTCTTCCTGAATGTTAAGAGAAAGTAACAGGTTGCGGATGAAGAAGTGGCTGTTTGCTAGTCATTGCAGTCTAATGCTGTTAACCTGTTTAAAGCGTGTATCTGAGTCCATTCAAAATAAACACGATAGAATGTCTTATTCTTAGACTTATTATTACACTTACTTTCTATTAAGAAACAGGGAGAGTTCATAATAACACATTCTAGCTTGTGTATTTTGAATGCCAGAATGGACACAGATACAGGCTTTGAACAGGTTTACAGCGTTAGACTGCAAAACTTGCAAATAGCCCCTTTGTCTTCTGTGAACTGTTACTTTCTTGATTATTTATTTGAAAATTAAGGAAATTCTGACTTAACATTATGAATCTTCCGCAACCCTGAAATGGATACGCGGAAAGGATGATGATGATAATGATGATGATGACGATGTATCATTAATCTTTCACATGAACATGAGTTTATTTTCTCATCAGCTTGTCATTCCTGAACATATAGTAATCTAACAACCAACAGGTGGCGATATTTCCACATTTATCACACTTCTAGACTTGAAAATACCGCTCTGTTTAATAACAGCAGCGTCTACATATGCACCAGTTTGGAAAAACCAAAAGACACACAGATAGAACAGTGTGCTTGATTTGTTGTTGGTGGAAGTTAGATGACAAACTCCTTTTCCAGGAGAACTCTGGAAGACAACTCTGTTGATAATTCTTGTGTGTTGTTTAGGTAATGTAGTCTCCATTTATAAAGTACTGCTTTACTGTTCATGTCAGTGTAGTTTTATAAGGGGCAAAACACTAACACAGATCTTCTATCAATATCTTCACAGAATGCAGAGGAAAAGACACAGTTTTTCAGCCAAAAAGACAGCATTTATGCATCTGAAGGAGAAACAGTATATTTACAGTGTGAATACAACACCGCAAGCACAGATATATATCTTTGTTGTGGTACCAACAGAAAGCTCATCACTCTCCAAAATACATCTTGCTGAAATATCCTCATGGAGATGGAGATGTAGAAGCAGATTTCAGAGAGAGATTTCACTCCAAACTCAATTCCACCTTAAGAAAATCTCAATTGATGATCCAGAAGATAAGTGTGTGTGACTTTGATGTGTATTACTGCGCTCTGCAGCCCACTGTGATACATAACACTCACAGCTCCAACAAAAACCTACTCAGCTTGGCTCCTTCTAATGACGAAATGCATTTATTGAAGTTATGTAATAACATAATTTTGGGAGTAGGACCATGCCCAAACCCCTCCTCTCAGCCCTATATGTACTGTGCTTCATATGCATTGAAAGACTGGCACCCACTCCTGGGTGTGTTCCCACCTTGGGTTCAGTGATTCCGGGGAGGCTCCGGACCCACTGCGACCCTGAATTGGATAACCAGTCACAGACAATTAATCAATTAATTAACTTTGGATTCATGGATGTAATATACATACCTCGTTGCATTATACACAACAGTTTTTAGTGTTCTATGTAATGTATTTGAAAAAGTATTGAAAATCAAATTTATGTCTAATTTAATGTAAAATTGTTTTTGCGTTATATGTCAAATCCATTGGTTGTGCAGGCTTGATGACATTAAACAGCCCTGATTTTTGTGTTTTATGTAATTCTGCTGAAAAGCTACTTTAATTACAATTGTAAATAAGTAAGTAAATAAATAAATAAATAAACAAGTAATTGTAAAGTATCTATTGTAATACACCTAAAATACAGAAGGTATACATCATTAGCCGATAAAAATATGAATCACTTACTGCAAGCTAACTTTTCTGTGGTGATGTGATGTGATGACTGCCTTTTTGGAAAGTGCAAGGCATGACTACATTTCTGATGCAGATGTTGTCATGTCACTGAGCTGTTCTAAGGAGAAGGTGAAGCAGAGTAAAACCACAGCAAAAACTGAATTTTTTAAGTCTGCGGTTCAGTCATGGCATACTTTTGTGACTGCTGGATTGTAATATTGTTTTTAGGTAAGATCAGTTAAACATTTATGTTTAATATATTGCATCATCTTAAAATGAAACATAATAAGATAACGGGAATATTTTTATTCTGTGATCCAAACATTAATCTTGAATTTTCACCTGGTCTTATGTTTAACTTTATAATTTTCTTTGGCAGGTTACACTTTTGGTGTGGGAATAGAACCCAGTTCTTCTGCTATAAATGTCCTACCGGGAGATTCTGTTTCTCTGTCCTGTAAATACAATGGATCTACTTTAGTTGATGATCTGCTCTGGTATCGTCAGTATTCCAGATCCAGTCCTGAGTTTCTGTTCTTGATCAGTGAATCAAACCTTGAACAAAAAGCTGATCCTCCTGTTGCTGGAGTGCTCGCAGAAGTAAATGAAGAGAAAAATCATGTGGATCTGCTGATCTCGTCTGCTGCAGTATCAGACTCTGCTTTCTACTACTGTGCCCTGAGGCCCACAGTGACAGGAAACCCATTTCCACCAAACAAAAACTTCCAATAATGAGGATTCATGTAAAAGCTCCATAATGTCAGAAGGGTCGACTCTATTTGGTTTGTTTTTGAAGGTTGAACTCTGGAATTTGAGACAATAATGTTTTACTCTTTTATTTTGAGTCAGGATTTGCAAATAAAAAACACTCAGATTTTTTCTTTATATCAATCTTGTAATCTTGCAGATTTTGGAACATATTTCATAACTGAGACAAAACACAGAGAAATGAGTGGAGCCACAATGACAAGGAATATATTTTGCAGTTCAGAACCTGTGTCCTTTAAACTGTTTGGTTTTATTTTGGAAGATCCAGATATTAACTCATCTAATTTTATCTGATGATATACGTCAGTTCCAAACATCCAAAATACACTTACATTAAACAAACTTCCGTGGAAAATTTTAAGAAAATTATGAATTAATACTGGGCGGCATTGTGGCGCAGCAGGTAGTGTCGCAGTCACGCAGCTCCAGGGGCCTGGAGGTTGTGTGTTCGATTGCCGCTCCGGGTGACTGTCTGTGAGGAGTTGGTGTGTTCTCCCCATGTCTGCGTGTCATTCATTCATTCATCAAGTTCAGGGTTGTGGAGGGTCCAGAGCCTACCTGGAATCATTGGGCAAGGCGGGAATACACCCTGTAGGGGGTGCCATTCCTTCACAGGACAACACACACATTCACTCACACCTACGGAGACTTTTGAGTCACCAATCCACCTACCAACGTGTGTTTTTGGACTGTGGGAGGAAACCGGATCACCCGGAGGAAACCCACGTGGACACGGGGAGAACATACCAAACTCCTCACAGTCACCCCCGGAGCTGGACTTGAACCCACAACATCCAGGTCCCTGGAGCTGAGTGACTGCAACACTAGCTGCTGCGCCACCGTGCCGCCCCATTTCAGAACAAATGTTGAATGAACTGGTGTACACAGACTTTTGGCCAAATACAGTAATTTGTGTAACGGCCTTTTCACAAAATAAGCAAAATTCATTCATTCATTTTCTGTAACCGCTTATCCAGTTCAGGGTGGCAAATTAAGCAAAAATGTTCTGCATTATTACTTCATATTTCCACTTAGAGATGTAATGATGGATTTCTACCAGAAAGGGGCAGATTGTTTCTGTTGCTGGATTTGTTGGCTTCAGTGAGTTTATATTAAAGCAAATGTATAGCAGTAGGAGGAGTCTTTACAGACCTGAAATATAGCACCTAAATCTCTCCTCATTATCTGAACACTGGAACTACCATGATGTATCTGTGCTCTCTGTCTGTGTTTATTATATTACTGAGTAAGTGTATATTCCTTTTTAATTTGTAGGGATATATCCAAGTTTGCCAGTGATGAATTATGCACAGATATTTAAAAATCGAATGTTTTTTTTTCAGGGAAATCTATTTCACAGTCAATAGAACCATTAGAGAACAAAACCCAAGTTCATGCTTTTGAAGATTTGACAGCTACTGTCTCCTGCAAGTATAATGGTAAATTCTATAGCCTTCAGTGGTATCGTCAGTATCCTGGGTCCAGACCAGAGAATCTCCTAATGCTTTTTGAAGGATCAGAAGCTACACACCATGCCACTCTACAACTGAAAACTAAAGTGAATGAAACAGAACAAAGAGTGGATCTGGTGATCTCCAGTGCTGCAGTATCAGACTCTGCTCTCTACTACTGTGCCATAGCGCCACAGTGAAAGGAAACCCACTTTTACTGTACAAAAATATATTGCTCATGCAGAATCATAATTTTCTCAGAAATAGGCTCTGTTTGTCTTTTGCATTTATGTAGACCTTCAACTTCTTTAGTACAAAAGCTTGTCTGTTTTGGTTGCATTTCCTTACATTAGATTATTAATACTCTGAAACATTGGTCAGTCTTTTGACCTGTAATTTACCAATTTCTCATTGTTACATTTTTAATAACACATTATTTAGAACAACACTATTTACTATAAGATTAAAGTCGCCCTCTTAGGGGTCCTGAACATTGAAGAAAGTGGGCAAACCATTTATGCAACCTGGTGGACTACTTTCTGTAATTGCTGAAGTATAGAGTGCTCCTTTAAGGTTAGTGGAGCTGAGAGAATGGCCAATGAGTGTAGAAACAAGTAAGAGGTTTTAATGATCTGTGTATGAAATTAAAGTCAAAGTCAACTTTGCCATTTCTTCTAGCCACACAGACCTTTTGAGTGAGGGAAAATAAACAGTTACTCAAAGAATTAAAAAAGGGGAGGGATCTGTAAGAAATTAGCCTGTAGACCTATGCTAAGTAGCACAAATACCTAATTTTACCTGATGTTATTTAATGCCAGGTGGAAACATTCAGACCATGAATGAAATATCCTTAAATCTAAATTAAAATGATCTGCTTTGACAGGTTCACACAGTGGTACATTAAGGCAAAAATTTAATTTGAGTCACACCAGTCTGTTAATAATAACTTAGGAAAGCACACATCAATAAATATGTGTTTTTGGTTTTATCTTTTCTATCAGTCATGTACCTAAATCCTACTTTATTCCTGAGTAGTATTCCATAATTAAAGTAAAAATCAGTTTTTTAAGACACAATTGTTACGCTGCGCTGTGTATGTGTGTGTTTTCTCTCTCTCACTATCTCTGTAAATTTATAGGTTCTGCAATCTGTTCCAGTCCATGTTTGTTCACCTGTCTAGAGTTCATTCCAGCTTCCAGTTCGTGTATTTGTGCGTCCGGTCCACGATCCAGTCCATGTGTTGTGTCTGTCACCGTTTTGTCTACGTACCCTTGGCGGGAGTCATAAATACGTCTGTGTGTACGCTGTTTATAAGCTTTGTTTTGTGCTCTGTGATTTGTGTAGTGTATATTGAATTCTGTTTGCCTGGTTTTGACTTTGTGATATTCACTTCGACTACGAGTTTGTTTGTGCCCTTTTTGAATACTGACGCTAGATCTATCTTTTGTAAAGTATTGTAAACACTGTATATATTTCACCAGAGTAGAGTTGGCTGCCGTTTGTTTTGGGAGTGGGTTTTGTGTGTGTTTTTGTGTATAGACAGGGAGTAAGGTAAGATATTGTCTTTCGTTTCCTTTTGTTTCACATAGGTAAGTTAGAGCTGTTCGTGGGTCAGTTAGGAGGGGTGTTTGTTTGTTGTTTTTGTCGGCATAGGGCCATCCTGAAGTTCACTGGTGTTTGGTTTCATTGTAAATATCACATCTACAATATATATATATATTCTATTCATTATCCATTCTGTGTTTCCGTTTGTGTCCTTTTGTTTCACCATTTACATCTGTTACAGTGATTCCCTTCACATATTAATTCCAACACACACCTCATTCTGTTATGGCTCAACCCTAGACTGGGTCGTAACACAATCTAATCATATACGCTTTGTGATAATCATTTACTAACAATTCATTTTTACTGAATCAAATAGCTCTAATAATTTACACTGCTCTTTTTTATTAAAACAGAGTCATATCATGCTAACAGGTCAGTTACTGATTTGACTTTTTAGTTTCCATTTCCAGTTCACTGACATTTTCACAGGGGTGTGCTGGCCTGAAAGCTAGGCTGCATAAAGCCAGTGTCAAAAACATTTATGTGATTTTCATGAGCAGTTCTGACCAAAATCAAATGTTTTGTCCAGTTGTGCATGCACAATAATATTTCTTCTCTGTATCAAATATTACACATGTTAAGTGTACAAGATTATTTTATTTTTTAAAGAAAACCTTTTGCTAGTCTTTAATTTCCACTGAGGTTTGGTCAGTAAAATTTAATTGAAAAGCAGCTTCCATTTTTGTCTATGGAAAAAGGTCCTTGGGGTCTACGAGAACCCTGGGAAATTGTGGTCCTCAAGGTACTTGGATCAGTAATATCAACAGGAAAGTTAGCTTTGTTAGTCTGTTAAATATTCCTGGACTGTCAGAATCTCACTATTAATCAAATGAAATTAATAACTTTAATTTCATTTGTTCATCTTTGTTATTACTATCAAATCATTTTAGCCATTTCTTCTGCTGATTATGTTTGGTTATTGAGAATTTTTCCATACGTGTATTTTTACTCTAAATTGACATCATGCATAATTTTTTTCTCACAGTACATTAATAGAGCATTGAAACATATCTAAATAAGCCTTAAAGGATGTGATGTTCTTAGAGATCTAAAATCTTAGAGTTAATCACTTGATTAACCAAATGAAATGAGATTAGAAAACAGTACTGTGAACTAGGAGTGGAAGCTAGAAGTGAAATACTGTACACACTGCTTCACTGAGAAGTACAAAAATACAAACCGGATTCCAAAAAAGTTGGGACACTAAACAAATTGTGAATAAAAACTGAATGCAATGATGTGGAGGTGCCAACATCTATTATTTTATTCAGAATAGAACACAAATCACAGATCAAAAGTTTACCAGCTAGAAGTGCGCATCCGGAGCTTATTATTGTTGAGGGATAAACAGCGAGATTCAGTGTTAGCAACTCCGGGTGCCTTAGGGAGAGTTAGCACCCCCACGACTCCGGCGTTAGAGCCCTCAAAGTTAAAGAAAATAGAGGACTGTGTAAAAGACGTGAAAGGCTGGATGTTGCGTAACTTCCTCCTTCTAAACAGCAACAAAACAGAGGTCCTGCTTTTGGGTCCAAAAGTGACAAGAAATAAATTATCAGACTTAATTTTAAATCTAGCTAACTTTCCAGTTAAACCTGGTTCAGCAGCAAAAAATCTTGGTGTCATAATTGACCCGGATTTATCATTTGATCAACACATAGGTAGTATCACTAGGACAGCTTTTTTACATCTTCGCAATATTGCTAAGATTAGAAATGCCTTATCCCTCCAGGACGCAGAAACATTAGTACATGCCTTTATTACTTCAAGGCTTGACTACTGTAACGCACTACTGTCAGGATGCACCAGCAGCAATTTAAGAAAACTTCAACTAGTTCAAAATGCTGCAGCTAGGGTCCTCACTAAAACTAGAAAATTTGAACATATCAGCCCAGTTTTATCATCACTTCATTGGCTGCCTGTTAAATTCCGCATTGACTACAAAATTTTGTTATTAACATATAAAGCTCTACATGGGCTTGCTCCTGAATATCTTCAAGATACAATTTCCTATTATGAGCCCCCACGTTCACTCAGATCACAGAATACTGGATTTTTAAATGTTCCCAGAATTCAGAAGGCCTCAGCTGGGGGAAGAGCCTTTTCTTATAAAGCCCCCCAACTCTGGAATGATCTTCCAGAAAATGTTCGGGACTCAGACACAGTCGCAATCTTCAAATGTAGGCTAAAAACTCATTTGTTTAGTTTATCATTTGATAGCTAATGCTCCCCCATAGATAAAGGCGGCAGATCCGGGGGGGTCCATGGACACGGAATTATAGTATACTGAGACGCTGGTGCTGTCGTCCCGCCGCTTCTCGCGATCACTCAGGTTTGTTGACGGTGGAGCGGAGGGATGCCAGTGTTTCAGGATGCTCCCGTGTCTGTGTGTCCTCCTGGTTCTCTCCTTTTAGTTAATGCTGTCATAGTCAGATCTGCCGGAGTCATTAGCCACACTCTGGAAATTTTCATATTTTCTACTTTACAAACACAAAACAGTTCAAAACTAATTCCATCCCTTTACATCTTTCCGACTAAACGACTGCCCACCTGTCTGTCTGGACACTGATGGATGACTGTCGAGATCCTCCTCCACGCTTCAGACCAGCTGCCCACGCTCCAGCAACCACCAAGTGCCTTGAAGCTGTCCCTACACTGAAGTTCTCATGGACTACTAACTATCATCACCAGTAGATTGACCAGAGGAGGATGGGTCACCCCTTGTGAGCCTTGGTTCCTCCCAAGGTTTCTTCCTCAGCTGGGGGAGTTTTTCCTTGCCACTGTCACCCCTGGCTTGCTCACTTGAGGGTTTTACATTTGTCTTTACATTTCATGTCAAATCTTGTCTTACTGGAATTCTGTGAAGCTGCTTTGTGACAACATCAGTTGTGAAAAGCGCTATATAAATAAATTTGATTTGATTTGATTTGAAAAGTTTAAACTGAGAGAATGTATCATTGTAAGGGAAAAATGTTGTTTCAAAATTTCATGGCGTCAACAAATCCCAAAAAAGTTGGGACAAGGCCATTTTTTGCGCCAAATGTTCTCTATAGGTGAAAGATCTGGACTGCAGGCTGGCCATTTCAGTACCCAGATACTTCTCCTACATAGCCATGATGTGATTGCTGCAGAATGTGGTCTGGCATTATCTTGTTGAAAAATGCAGGGTCTTCCCTGAAAGAGATGACGTCTAGATGGGAGCATATGTTGTTCTAGAACCTGAACATAGTTCTCTGCATTAAAAGGGGCCTTTCCAGACATGCAAGCTGCCCATGCCACAAGCACTCATGCAACCCCATACCATCAGTGATGCAGGCTTCTGAACCATTGATAACAACTTGGGTTATCCTTGTCCTCTCTGGTCTGGATGACATGGCGTCCCAGTGTTCCATAAAGAACTTCAAATCGTGACTTATCTGGCCACAGAACAGTCTTCCATTTTGCCATACTCCAGTTTAAAAGACCCCTGGCCCAGTGTAAATGTCTGAGCTTGTGGAGCTTGCTTAGAAATGGCTTCCTCTTTGCACTGTAGAGTTTCAGCTGGCAACGGCGGATGGCACGGTGGATTGTGTTCACTGACAATGCTTTCTAGAAGTATTCCTGAGCCCATTCTGTTATTTCCTTGACAGTGGCATTCCTGTTTGAGGTGCAGTGACGTTTAAGGGCCCGGAGATCATGAGCATCCAGTAGAGTTTTAGGGCCTTGACCCTTACGCACAGCAATTGTTCCAGATTCTCTGAATCTTTTGATGATGTTATGCACGGTTGATGATTATAACTTAAGTGTTTGCTATTTTACGCTGGGTAACACCATTCTGGTATTGCTGCACCATCTCGCTGCGCAACAATGGTGGAATTGGTGATCCTCTTACCATCTTGTCTTCAGAGAGACACTGACACTCTGAGAAGCTCTTTTTTGTTGACACTGTGAAATTTTGAATCAACATATTTTTCCTTTAAAATGTTACATTTACTCAGATTAAACGTTTGATCTGTCATCTTTGTTCTATTACGAATAAAATATTGACATTTGCCATCTCCATATCATTGCATTGAGTTTTTATTCACAATTTGTTTAGTGTCCCAACTGTTTTGGAATCCGGTTTGTAAATGGCTTATGCAGAATTATGCTTTTGTTTTTAACAGAAGGGGAAGCTCTTTGCTCTTTGCATTTAGACTCTCAGCTTCCTCATGCTATAATGTCTACTCTTTTCTGAAATTTCCTTGAGTATAATGCACATGTTTTAGTCATACTGGCATCTGGCTTGTCAGTGTGATCCTCAGCCAATTGTAGACAGGCAGCAATGTTCTTTTTGGAGAGCAGAAGCTTTCTCCATAAAACTCTGCCATGCACACTATTGTTGAGTTCTCCTCATTGTTAATATTAATATTAGCCAATGTCAGAATTTAGTGGCTTAGAAGTTACCTTGTGTTCCTTTGTGGTCTTGCACATGTTTACCCAGCATTGGTGTGATCTTTCTTGGTTGAACACTCCTGTGGTGGGTAAAAATGGTCTTAAATTAATTTGTAAACTTTTCCAGTCTAATGAGCATCAACCTCTCTTTTTTTCTGTACCATGATGGTTAAAATCAAATAGATCATTGTTCTTTAAAAAAAAAAGGGTACTGTTTCACACCTGATTGCCATCACACTGATTGAAAACAAGATTCTGTTTTCACCCTCAAATTATCTTCAAATCCCAAAGGTTCACATACTTTTGCCACTCACAGATATTTAATATTGGATCATTTTCTTCAATAAATGACTAATAGTCTAATATGTTTTGTCCAATTTGATTGATTTGGTTCTCTTCATCCATTTTAAGGACTTTTAAATTTTATTTGTCAATTTAGTTCAAATACATTCAGAAATATAGAAAATTCTAAAGTAAAACTGCTCACAGAAATCTACTGCTATTTATGAACATTTAATCATATCCCCAAACATTAACATGTCTGCATCTGAAAAGATTTTGAAGTATGTGACACTGCTATATCCCACAGTCCGCTCTTGCACTGCTCTTGCATACTATCAAAGTTGAAATTTATTTTTATACATTTGTATAAACTAACTTGATGGTGTCACAAAGCAGCTTTACAGAAATTGAGAATTAAAACAAAAATCTAAATTAATAAACACAGGTGAGCAAGTCCTGCGACCATGAAATGGATAAGTGGAAAAGATGATGATGATGATGATGATGATGATGATGAAGTGAGCAAGTCAAAGACAACAGTGACAAAGAAAACTCAATTGAAGCTAGAGGAAGGACCCAAGACTCATAGGGGTGACCCATCCTCCTTGGGTTCAACAAATTATTAATAAGAGTTTTAATTTAAAACTACAGGTAGAAGCAGCCTTGGACTCTGTATAGGTGATGGAGGTGTTTAGTAAAGGTCTGTGCTGAATCAGTCACATCAAATATCCAGGAGCAGCTTCATGAGTTACGACAGGTGTTACAGATGTGGTGTATGGAGTCTAGCAGATGCTGGGAATGAAATACAGATATCGTCATGTATGAACAGTGGGACAATAGCAATGTGTTGCAATTTCGGATGCAGCCATCTACTTGGGGAATTACTAGCCATGATTAATCGTTAACCCTAGATTTAATAGGTTCTAAGTACAACACAATGATCATTCGGGGTTTACATTAAACTGTTGGGACAAGATATTTATTCACCTCCAGGCTTTAGTTTCCATCATTTATTTTCCATTTGAGAACCTCAAAAAGAGAATGAACCCAAAACAACAAGAAACACCTAATATTCTATGGTTCAATAATGCATATTTGGGGTTTGGTGAAAACAGGTTTACCATTTCTGTGCATCTCTAAAAAGAGCTAGTTCAACTCTTATTATTAAGCAGTTCTGCTTTTAGGCGCTCCCTCCCTTATCCAAACCCACACAATAGATAGCCAGATAACAAGAACACCATGATACATACATAAGTGATTTTAAGATAAATTCTGAAATTATCGTACATATTTAGAACTTTTTTAAAGCTTGAGTTTTAATGGGCGGGTGCTCCTGATGTAAACAAGAGTAAACAATGTAAGCTCGGTTTAGTTTTTCCCCAAAACGCTTGAGTGCAGGTGGCTGAAAATCGGTGTTTGATTACTTCTAAAATATAGGTGGCGGTGTTGTTTAATATGTGATAAAAACGCTGTAAATTCTGATGAATAGCAAGACGGGCTGCTAGTCTTTTTTAAGGAGAAGAAAAAAATATCTGTTCATTGATATATGTGTGGTTTGACATTTGACTATGATCCAGCTGAAATATACAATACTTGCTGATGTTCAATACGTAAACTAAAGAAATAATGCTGTGGTTTATATATGATGGTGATATATTTATGTTTGGGGAAGGAAAAAAAACTGGCACGACGCAAGTTGGCTTCTTATTCTGATTTTCTCTTCCACCTAAAATGGTGCAGTAGTTGCATTCTCTCGCCACTAGATGGCAAAATAACTTCCATAAGGCTTCCATACCATGGAAAAACCTCACTTTTGGCTTAATTCTTGGGAAATTATGTCTTTATTTTCAAAGGCTCATTGAAGATACAATGTAACAGGCAATTAAAATCCTGAAGATGCACATATTTTACTGTAGAATTTGTAGGTAATAGCCCTGTGAACATGGCATGTGACATAATAGAATGTGTGTGGGGAAATAGCACTTTTTGGCTTAATTCCTAGGAAATTATCTCTATATTTTCAAATGTCTCAAAAATCTGAAAGGCACACTGAAGACACAATATAAAAAGTATATATCAAAGAAATATTTTACTTTGGCTTTTCAGATAAAAAAAAAACACACAAGCAGCAATGTTTGACCCATGCATTCAGGCTAAGGAGTTCCTAGTCTACATTTACACTGAATTACAGGAGTCTGATCTGGGAGGCATGACAACACCATCCAAGGACTCTGCATAAGGAATAATGACATCATCCACATTTAAAGATAGGAGTGTCACTCCAACACACCATTTACTGTTTTCATTTAATACATTTATTCTAGTAAAGTATACATATTTGAAAGCCATAATTTAATATTAAATGTATAAATGCAAACTGTGTTTGTTTAGTCAGAAAGCTCAATTTAATACGCTACCCTTGCTCAGAAGATGTATTTAGCTTTCCAGATTCATAATTCATTTTTATTTCATGTATAAATTTATCCAGGTTGTCAAGGATCCATAAGGCAATTTAAATATTCTAAACCTGAGTGCATGAAAATTGATTTTAAGTTAATAATTGATGTATTTATCGCTTGGTATATTGCATATAATATATTTCTTACTACACTGGGTGGCACTCCGAGCACACTTGGCACAGAACTGCCAACAGTTTACCAATACATTTTTAGGGTGTGAGCCAACAATGTTCTTATCATGGGTAAATGCTCAGATATTAGTATCCCTTCGAATTTGAAATTGTTTACATTTAATTGTCCAATACGTTTTTGTGAAATATATTATAATTTAACAAAATGTAATCAGCGTAAAAATGTATTTTAATTCACATTCTAGGTGTAGCTAACAATTTAACAAATAGTTTTCTGCCACATGTTATTAAAAATTAAACTGAAAATGAAAAATATGTTTCTTTAATTTGTCCACAGTTATAAGTTGTCCACAGTTATACAAGTTGTACCTTACAGCATTTAATATGTTATATTTGTGCACACATTTTGCAGGGTAATCACAAGGATATTATTATTAGATATTATTTTTTTCTGTAAGCATGTCTTTTTTAAAGCAATACTTTATAATAACCAGATGAATTGTTGAAGTTATAGTAAACATTCTTTCATGAATTGATTCATTTATTGTCTGTAACTACTTATACAGTTCAGGGTTGTCGTTACCACGACGTATTAATCTCATATCTAGTCTAAACTATAATACTTAAAAAAAATAAGTTCAAATAAAAGTTTCTAGTTCTTTTTAAAAATACTTGAAAGATGAAGACGACTTCTTGGAAGATCAGCAGGCTCTTTATTTTCTTAAAACATTGGAGAGCAGTCTCAGAAGCCTCCTGCAGATTCACTCACAATGAGATACTGAAAACCACAGTTTACATACACTTTTTGGGGTGAGGTCATCTCGCCCCTCCTATTAGGTTGCATTCCATAGGACCCCAATTAAAATGATACCCTCATCTTCTAGGTATGCAGTATATCATAAGAGCCCAATTAAAAAGGTATCCTTATCTTCTAAGGATGTCTTATCTTGCTGTACCAAACACTCTCATGCTACCATTTGCCTTTTTTCCCACAGAGTTCAGGCCTGAGTTTTAAACTCAGGTAGCCCTTCAACCATTTTAATAATTATTGTCATAAAACTAATTTGTTTAAAATAATTCTCATGTCTTTATATTATTTGTTTATTACAGTCACATGTTTTCTATATTATTTGTTTATTGCAGTCACATGTCTGTATATTTTTACCTCTGGGGAAATGTCTCATGCCTGATCTATGAAAAAGTGAATTCTCCGTCAGGGTCATGGTTAGTCTACTCCAAATCATTGTGCGCAAGGCGGGGACACACCCTGGAGGGGGCGCCAGTCTTTCACAATGTGTGTTTTTGGACCGTGGGAGGAAATTCATGGGGAGAAAATCCTCAAAGACAATTGCTTGGAGTGGGGCTCCAGTAAAAATTAGTATGTAAAACATGGTGCAGTGCCATGAAGTGTAGTAAGTTATTTAAGTGTAGTGAGGGTTGAAAGCACATTTAAAGGCTAAAAAATCCCTTGAAACACCATATCCATCAATTTAATGCATCTGTGAAGCATAACTGGGGAATTTGCTGCTTACAAAACTGGCTTTCCATGCAAGCTGCTTTGGGTATACAGTTTGTAGTAGTGATGGGAATTTCAGTTCTTTTCATAAAGAGCCGGCTCTTTCGGCTCCTAAATGGCTCTTTGTTTTACCACTTATTTCCACTAGTACAGAACAATATTACCTACATTTTACATGACTATATGGACAAAATATTATTGTTCAATATTAAAAGTAATAAATATTGTTCATTCATTATCTGTAACCACTTATCCAGTTCAGGGTCGCGGTGGGTCCAGAGCCTACCTGGAATCATTGGGCACAAGGCAGGAATACACCCTGGAGGGGGCGCCAGTCCTTCACAGGGCAACACTGACACACACACATTCACTCACACCTACGGACACTTTGGAGCTGCCAATCCACCTACCAACATGTGTTTTTTGGACTGTGGGAGGAAACCAGAGCCCCCGGAAGAAACCCACGCGGACACGGGGAGAACACACCAACTCCTCACAGACAGTCACCCGGAGTGGGAATAGAACCCACAACCTCCAGGCCCCTGGAGCTGTGTGACTGCGACACTACCTGCTGCGCCACCGTGCCGCCATAAATATTGTTGCAATGGCCAATTGTTTTTATGGCTTGTAATAACTCACTAATTGCACTCGCACATTCAATTGTTTAAATAACTGGATTTTTATTTAAACACCTTAATAAAAATTCACTTGTAAACTCTGAAAGCCAATATATAGCCAATGGAACCCAAAAGGTAGGTATTACAAAATAGCTTATTAAATTAAATAATCACCCATATCTGGGTAATAAACAAATACTCTGCAAAGTGCAAAACAGCAGCATTCAACTGTAGTGATTAAAACAACCACAACTGTCAACAAACATTTAACTCATTTAACATTTTCTTCAACTATTTTTTGGAAGGCAGATTGGCATTCAGGAAAACCATGTGTCTCTCTGTTTGCCATGTGCGAGCACTGCACACACCACAAGCAATAGGTAACACGCGACCGACACATCACTACCTTGTAGCCTGGGAGCCAAAGTGTGAGGAGCTCTCAGTAGTGAGCGAGCATCAACAGAAAAAGCGAGAATTTTCAATTAAAATCAGACATGTATTGTCTCCACTGTGACCCTGAAACAGACAAGCAGAAAACAAGATGAACGAATGAATGAATGAATGTATTGTCTCCACAACTATTCTACAAGCAGCGTTGGTTGTATTGTATCTGGGATAAAGATCATTGATTAGTTGTAAAAGTACTTGCTCATTTTATTTAGATGATATAATAATTATACCTAATTTTATAGATTTAGTGATACCTGCCTAAAAGTACAGCCATTTTGGATATGCAGATTAATATGAAGAGACTTGCAAATATTTAACTATAGGATTACTTATACCCTTCCTGGATCAGGGTCTTGTCATGGCGAAGGGTTTGTGTGGTCTCATGACCTCCAGGGCTATGTCGTCGGGAGCAGTTAGCTCCCAGTAGGGTCTCCCATGGCGAACAGGTCTGGAGTGAAGATCCAGACAAACATGATCCAAAAGCATCCCTGTGAGTATACCCAATAAAACTCAGTCCAACAGTGAGCGCTTGGTGGCCGGGCAGCCCTCGTAACCCAGCCGAGCTCAACCTGAAATGGCAACGTGGGAGCATCATGTGGGCTCACCACCCGCAAGATCCAGAGTAGGGATGCAGTGCAATTCCCATCGGACATAGAGCGGGAGCGAATGGGCCCCTGGCATTGTGGAACTTGTCAGCGGAAACTGGTTCTTGGTACGTGGAACATAACTTTACTGGGGGGGAAAGAGCCAGAGCTTGTGCATGAGGTTGAGGGATACCAACTAGATATAGTTGGGCTCACCTCTACACACAGTGTGGGCTCTGGAATCAAACTCCTCGAGAGGGGTTGGTCTCTCTCTCCTACTCAGGAGTTGCACAGGGTGAGAGGCGCCGGGCGGGTGTGGAGATACTCACAAGTAAACGAGAGGGTCGCCTCAATGCGGCTCCGGCTTGCAGAGAGGAAAACAACTGACTGTTGTGTGTGCATATGCACCGAACAGCAGCTCAGAGTATTCTGCCTTCTTGGAGGTAGTGAGTGGAGTTTATTGTTTTGCTGGGGGACTTCAATGCTCACTTTGGCAATGAGTGCTCAGCAAGGATGGTGAAACTCTAAACTTGACTGAGCGTATTGTTGGGCATTGGAAGGAGCACTTTGAGGAACTCCTTAAATCCTGGGGTTGGATTCCATTTCCTTGGCTGAAGTCACTGAGGTGGTGAAAAAGTTTTGCAGTGGCAAACCTCCAGGAGTGGATGAGGTTCGCCGAGAGTTACTGAAGGCAATCGATACTGTGGGGCTGTCTTGGATGACACGCCTATACAGTAGTGCATGGACCATGGGAACGGTGCCTTTGGATTAGCAAATTGGGGTGGTGGTTCCTATTTTCAAGGGGGGACAGAAGAAAGTGTGCCAATTATCGTGGCATTACACTTCTCAGCCTCCTGGGGAAAGTCTATGCCAAGGTGCTGGAAAGGAGAATCCGTGCGATAGTCAAACCTAGGATTTTGGAGGAACAATGCGCATTTCGTGGGGCGTGGGAATTTGCTACTCCACTCTACACATGCTTTGTGGATTTGGAGAAGGCATATGACCGTGTTCCTCGAGAGATTCTGTGGGAGGTGCTCCAGGAGTATGGGGTGCTAGGGTTGCTCCGGCTAGCCGTATGGTCCTTGTACTCTCAGAGTTTGGGTTGTGTTCGCATCCTTGGTAATAAGTCAAGCTTGTTCAGTGTGGGCATTGGACTCCTTTAGGGCTGTGCCTTATCTCCACTCCTGTTCCTGATATTCATGGACAGTGTGGCGAGCCATACCCTGGGACAGGAAGGCTTCTGTTGAGGAGTTCGGGAGGTGGCATCTCTGCTTTTTGTGGATGATGTTGTTCTTCTGGCTTCTTCGCACGGTGGCCTCCAGTGTTCACTTGAGCAGTTTGCAGCCGAGTGTGAAGCGGTCGGTATCTGGATCAGCACCTCCAAGTCTGAGGCCATGGTTTTTCCCCGAAAACAGATGGGGTAGGTACTCACCCGCTACCTGAAGGGAGCATGCCAGGTGAAAGAGTTCAAATATCTCGGGTTCTTGTTCACGAGAGATAGTGAGATTGATCGTAGGTTATGTGCAGCGTCTTCAGTAATGCGGTCACTGTACAGCATTGTTGAGGTGAAGAGAGAGCTGAGCCAAAAAGCAAAGTTCTCAGTTTACCGGTCAGTCTACATCCCCACTCCCACCTATGGTCATGACCTCTGGGTAATGATCGAAAGAACGAGATCGCGGATACAAGTTGTCAAAATGCGCTTTCTCTGACGGGTTGCTGGGCGTACTCTCCGAGCTCGGAGTAGAGTCGCTGCTCTTTAGCGTTGAGAGGAGTCAGTTGAGGTGGTTCGGGCATCTGATGAGGATGCCTCCTGGACGTCTCCCACTGGAGGTATATCAGGCACGTCCTACTGGAAGGAGGCCCCGGGGTAGACCCAGGAAACGCTGGAGGGATTATATCTCCCGGCTGGCCTGGGAACGCCTTGGGATCCCCTAGGAGGAATTGGTGGATGTTGCGAGGGATAGAGACATCTGGGCTTCTTTGCTTGCCCTGTTGCCACCGCGACCCTGAAATGGAAAAGCGGAAAAGGAGATGATGATGATGATGATGAAAATACCTTAATATGTTTATTTATTTCAGTTTTTGCTGGTGTAATAATTGAAATATGTTTGATGACTAACTTGCAGAAGTCACATTATAAGCATAAAAATTTGTCCATTATAATTTAAACAGGTTTGAAGTATACTTGTGATTTTAGAGACTATCAAGAGAGGTGTGTTAAAGCTACAATCCAATGGACTCCTATTGCCATGTGACTGGTTTCTGGGGAAGTTTATGTACAAGGCTAACATTACCAAATGGTTTTAATAACAGGCAGGCTTTAGAAGATATAAAAATACACAGAGGTAGGACATTTTATAACACACTCTAAATAGCAATTGTGTAGCCCAACACAGATAATATGTAATAAAAAAAAACTGTACTGTTTATGCAGATTTAATTTAGAGAAATGCATAATTTTTGGAGTGTCTAGACAAGCAGGCTGTAATGAAAGTATCTAGAATAACATCTGTGCATAAAAATATCATACAGAAAAGATTAAATTATTACTCAGATGGAAGCACACTTGCATAGGACTGCATTGATATTATTTTAAACACACTCCACTACACATCAAATTCTTTCATGTTAAATAAACTGTGCTAGTGCTGAATTAACACAGTCATCATTACATTTTTTACATTACATTTTTTCTGCTTAATAGAGGGGCATGGAGGCAGCAGAGCAAGCAAAGAAGCCAAAGCATCTCTGTCCCCCGCATCTTCCACCAGCTCCTCCTGGGGGATCCCCAGGTGTTCCCAGGCCAGCCAGGAGATATAATCCCTCTAAAGTGTCCTGGGTCTACCCTGGGGCCTTTTTCCAGTTGGATGAGTCTAGTATACGTCCAGCGGGAAGCATCCCAGAGGCATCCTTATCAGATGCCTGAGGCACCTAAACTGGCTCCTCTTAATGCGAAGGAGTAATGACTCTACTCTGAGCTCCTCCCTAATCAATGACCTGCTCACCTGATCATGGCGAGTATGCCTGGCAACCCATCAGAGAAAACTAATTTCGGCCATTGATATCCGTGATGTCGTAGTTTTAGTCATTACCCTCATAACCATAGGTGAGAGTGGGTACATAGACTGACTGATAAATTGAGAGTTTTGCTATGTGGCTCAGCTCTCTCTTCAACATGATGGCCCAGTACAGTGATCGCATTACTGCAGACGATGCAACTAACCTACAGTTAACCTGACAATCCCTTTTCCCATCACTTGTTAACCAAACTCAGAGATACTTGAACTCCTTTACTTGGGAGTTACTTTCTTACCCCGTGCCCCCTAATGCCATCTGTTTCTGGGAGATAACCATGGCATCAGGCCTGGAGGTTCTGTGAGTGTTAAAATTTAATTTCAAAATCCTCAGTGTTAATTTATTTATTGTAAATTTCACATTTTTCCTGTATAGGATAAAAATTCCACTCCCAAAACATCAGAGGAGCAGCTGTTTTGCCTTTGCAATCAACTAAACAACCCCATATGCTCAGTGCAACCCCATATGCTCAACTAATTTCCTCCGTGGACCTTCAGCTCATCACCATGGCACTGTCCTAATTGCTCTTCCAAAGAGAAAAGTAAATAATTGAAACAGAGAAGACTTTCTTTTTGTGAGCCTGAAACAGACTTGTAGCTGGACAAAAGCAGTGTAGTTCAACTCATAGTGTTTGATGTTCAGCAGGAATTCCAGGTAACATTTTCAAAAGATGAGTAGGCCAAAATTAAGCCGACCACCAGATAAGACTTCTACCAGATTGATGCGCAGACATTTTGTCTGACAAAATTGGCCAGATGACTTGGAATTCACATACAATCGTGCAAAATCTGTATGGTCATGGAAAGTACATTCTGCATTTTGGAATGGAAAAGCCCATTGCAAATTGCCTGGATATGTAAGTTTTCATCTTTCCATATTCCAAGAACCATCACAAGATGAAAGAATTGTTGTAGATATGCAGAGTAGACCACTAAAGCCCATTAATTCTGCCGATCAACCAGAGAACCTGGAAGGCATAAAACTGAAAAAGAACTTGGAGAATTCTTACCAATGCATGTTCACACAAAATTGGTTGCTTCAACAGAGGAACTTGTTTGTGGAAACCTGAATCAACTGCCATCAGTTATTCCTACATAAACACTACATGGATTGTTTCCAATTTCAGAAAACCCAACACAGCATTAAACCAGGTCTGTGTATGTAACAGCCAAATGATTTCCATGTATAATTGGAAAAATAAAAAGAGAAATTGTTTGGTATTTGTTTAATTTCTATTCTGTGCGAAAACAAAATGACTGAGGCTTTGTGTAAAATTAAAACATTGAAAAACAAAAATAAAAAAAAGAGTTTAATTTTGTTTCTTTTCATCATTTTGCCTTGACATTGTTTACCATGGGAGTAATAAATGCAGAAAGGATTTTTAAAGGATTTTTGCATCTGTTGACAGTTTTGCAGTAGGGGTCTGTAGGTGCAGAAAGAAGCCTTCAGTGCTGGCACATCTTTAAGCAGATATCAAGAGCTTATTTTACAAAGGGCAAGAGATGGCTCATCTTATAGACTGTGTTTAAGCTAGCCGCCTTTTGAGGAACATGGTTAAACTAGCCGCACATTAGATTTGTAACTAATGATTAAGCGGTAAACCTCTATGCAAGTGAATTCCTGAAAGAAAGTCATTCATGCTAAATTAACTATATTTTAGGGTGACCATATTTTGGTTTTCAAAAAATAGGACACTTGGGGCCACACTGGGGCTGTGCAAAAAGTTGACAAATGCATACATAACAATTCAGTCATATTGATACACTTACAGTTACATTAAAAACAGATACTCTTTAACAAGACGATAAGCCTTTGTTGCCAGATTTCTTTTCACTCTACATTTGGGCATATACAATAATGAATAAACTATTAAATGAAAATTGACAGTTCCTGAGAGATTATTCTGTTAATACCAAACTACAAAACCAAAGCACTGTATTGATATACAAGTGACACGTTTACACCAGAAAACCCATGAGTTTAACAGTTATCAATCCGGCAGGAATACACCCTGGAGGGGGCACCAGTCCTCCACAGGGCAACACACACACACACACACTCACACATTCACTCACACCTACGGTCACTTTTGAGTCGCCAATCAACCTACCAACATGTGTTTTTGGACTGTGGGAGGAAACTGGAGCACCCGGAGGAAACCCACGCGGACACGGGGACAACACACCAAACTCGAATCAAATCCACAACCTCCAGGTCCCTGGAGCTGTGTGACTGCAACACTACCGTGCCCAGTTTGACGGTTATGTTTTTTAAAATAACTAAAAGGACGCACCTCATTTCATCACCAAGAAGTGTACTTAATCAATTAACAGGTCATCGCTGGATTCCAGACATTTATGTAGTAATTCCTACATCTCATATAAAGATCTGGCTGATAAAATGGTGCTTTACAGCCTTGTTTCTCACTCTCTGGTGTTTTGGGTTTCATTTGTTTTCCTGCAAAGTTAATATTACACGAAAAGCTGCACAGTTGTAATTTACTCGTCAGGAAGTCTGTAACGGTCAGATGTATTTGTGTATTTGCATGATTATAGGGCAGGGGTATTCTAGTGAAAAACTAATTTTCAGTGGAGCGCAGTTGAAAGCTACCATATTTAAGCAGTTTATCAAATTGTCATTTCTAATATGTACTTCATAAATCCAACAGATATCAGTTCAGTGTTTACCATACTATGTACCTATGAAATGTTAAGTGATATTACTGTATGGATTTCAAGAAAAATGGCATTCAAAATCCCCATAATTGTCCGTTGTTTTTGAGGATTGTTCATGTTTGCTCTTTTATAAAATGGCTATTCTAATAAGTAGTCCATACTAACAGATACCAGTTCAGTGTTTAAAGTCCTATGCATCTAGGAAATATGAAGTGATATTATGTGTATTATTTGAGTAAATTGCATCCAAATGACCAAAATTTGTAAATGGTTTTTAATGTCAAATGGCAGTAAATGCCATTTTAATGCCAGATTTTATTTAGTAAAAAACAAGGTGGGTAATTCTTAAATCCTTAGACAAAACTCATTAAAATTGTAATAAAATGAACTGTGGTACTAAATGTATCTATCATTTTATTAGCCTTCCTCTCCTACAAGTGAAATTTGTTTTAGAACTCAGAAGCAAAAAAAATTAACAGAAGCAAACAGAGATTCCAGGCACAAAAACAAAAATAATGAAAGCAAAGATTGGCAAAATACTAACAAAAATCAGTATCAAATAACTCCAAAGAATAAAAAGGTAACCAAGTATATTTTAAAAATATACTTTTGATATATTCTTCCTGTTTTGCATTCACAATATATACTTTGTTGTTGCAGAATTGCAGAATGCAGTTGCAATCTAGCCTAACCTGGAGTCTGAGGCCTTTCAATCTGTTTTATTTTTTAAATTTAAATTAAATATAAACATGGACTTCTCAAATACCAAAGGTGCTGATATATTGTGAAAAAAAAAACGCATTTATGAAGTTTCCTCTACAGCTTTGAACTTTGTGGACATGGGTGTTGGCTACACATTGGTGTTTACAGCTTTCTGATATTTTAATAAGTTTTTCTTCTATATTGTTATGAATATGATGTGACACTGTTTTTCTCAATACTTGTGGCTCACACATAGACTATTCATGAGATTGGTGTGAAACACAGGTAAAAAGTCACCTCCCCACTGTCAAAGATTATGGCACATTAGCCCCCACCCTATCAGTGACACCAACTGAATCGTTTGGATGTAAATAAATAAATTTTAATTATTTAGCAACGACAAAAATAAAAAAAGCTTAGAAATCTATCGTTCTATAACAACCAGATAAAAATTTCATATATTTCCATATATTTGAAAATAGACCCTTTAAGGTTTCTGGGGGTATGTATATTATGTTTCTAGAAAAACTTTCTGAGTTGCATAAGTGTTTTGACACAAGTTCTGACTTATGAGAGAGCCAACTCCTGAGGGTTAACCCAACTGATATGGAGGCTGCATTGTAAAATCTTTCCTTGGATGAAGAGAACATTGATGAAGCACACATGACACAAGTCTCACCATCTGGAAAACTGAAAATATTTTTTAGGGATTCAAAGAAAGAACCTAACCTAATGAACTGCTGCCCAAGCCTGCTTGACATTCTCAAGCCCACTTGACAACTCTGTACAGGTTTCATGCTGAAATATCTAGTGCAAACGAGACAAATATTCAAGCAAAAAAATTGGTTCAGCACAAAAAGTAGTGGTTCTCAGAAACAAACTCCACAGATGCCTTGGAGATATTATATAAATTAAGCAAGAATTCACTTCTGGTGGAATGTGTGGCATTGTCATGAATAAACTTTGCGAGGATGTCACAAAGCAGGAAGTAACAGAAAAGGCTCAGCTCAACCAACCCCCTAATTTAAAAAGGGAAATGGCCAGAAAAGAAGAAACGAGAAAAAAAGAACAGTAAATGTAATAGAACCCTCCCAAAGCAGATCACCAGCTTCCCATCATGTTATGGGCATGGTAAACTGGGAGACGACATCATAACGCTTATTATAACAGCACTTGTACAATTGACAACCTCTTGTACATTGTACATTTGGCCACGATGGGAAATAACTGCATTGAGAACGACATTAATAAACTACAGGAACTGTTACGTTCACTTTAGCTAACGCTCATTGTGTTCCCAGTCACTTTTACATTAAGTTAAATAATGTGAAATAATTACTAACAAATACAGACAAAGAACAAATAAATAATCCTAAACTAATTAATTTTATAAACACAGTTTTATATTTATGACAAAATATAACATTTGTTGACATTGCTATTAAGTATTTTGAATAGAATGAAATAAGAATGGGTAAATTAATATTAATCTATGAATAATTTGGTATACATTGTGTGGAGGTAAAATGAGTGGGTGTCAGGGGCAGCACTTCTAGTGTTAAACTATGTTTTATGACTCTAATGATGCTAAGAATTGTCATGATATTTTTCATCAGCATATTTAAAATATTCTTCTTATATCTCATCTTCCTTGGCACCAAGTTCTCATTTAGTTTTTCTCAATTTTTTCCTCTGGACTTGGACTTTCTTGATTCAGTTGTAAATTATTTCACTGTCTGTTCTTCTGCTTGGGTTCAGCTTTTTTCAAAGGAGCAATCTGTAATATTGACACCAAGTGTTTTACTTGGTGCTGAATTATAATACAGTTTCAAAACAGTGGAACGAGCCCTCTGCCTCCTCCTCGGATGTGGAACTCGATCATATTGCCAGTTTGAGGAAAACTGAACCTAAATATTTTGACTAAACAAGGCTGGTGTTACTTATCAGTTTTTCCTTCTATGATAAATGTAATTTAGGATGCAGAACTTTGCTTCCCATTCACAATATTCGTAGTCAAACATTTTGTTCCACCTTATATGTGTCAATTTACAAGTCTTATTGCCATTATTCACCAGCATATTGAATTCTCTGTTCCACAGCTAGCCCTATAGATTTTGAAACTTTTTGAAGCAACTTTTATTCTAGTGTATCTGTTTAAATCACACAAACTGATTGTATGTAATGTCACTAAACATTTACCTAAATGAAAGGCCAAAATGGAAAGAGCCCCTGCCATTTTTACTGCATTTACAAGAATTTACTGTCTAAACCACTTTAAAATTTTAGACTAGACAAAGCTAGTTTAATTGCCCCTTGAAAAATAAATGTCATTTTAGGAGGCAGAACCTTGCTTCTTGTTGATATTCAAGCATTTAGTTTCACCTTAAATGGGTCAGTTTAAGAGTCTTATTTGTGTTTTTCTCCAGCTTCTTATTGAATACTCATTTCCACCTTAAACAGCTATGCAAAGCTAAAGCTAGCACTAGGTTTTAAAAAAAAAAGCTAACTTTGAAACATTATTATTGCCCATTTTATCTTTTTAAAACACATGACCAAGTGTACATCATGTCACTAAAACATTTCCCTTATATTTGTACAGCTGTGGCCATGGACATGATTTAGACCCTCGAATTCAATCATTTGGATGGGTAAGTGAATATTTTTGGTAATACAGTGTATTTTTTAAAACATTTCTATTAGTCCATTCATCATGACGTTTTACACAATGTAAAGGTGAGCTGCTGTGTTCAAATTACGAATACATGTTTTTCATTGGACAGTGATGATATATAGGATAAGCATTATGTAAATTGCAAAAATATATATTGATTTGGAAATTAACTAAGCAGGATGATTCTGTATTTGCATTTTCTCCTATCTTTGTCAGAGGTACACCAACCTGAAGAGAACTTTAGTGAATTTAAAATGTATCCATTGTGAATGCAGTGTTAAATTGTACAAACACCATTTGTATAGTCTCCACAGTAAAGCGTTATTGCCTATAATGTGCCAAGCTGTATTCTAAACATGGAGGAGTATAAAGCATTGAAACAATAGGATGAGGAGCAATGGGAGGGATTTTCTCTGAAGTGATAGAGCACCATGATATACATTTGAAATTGAGTGGATTGGCATTTGCGATCCAAAACTAATCATTCAGCATCAGTACCTGGCCTCACTTATGTTTATGTGGAAATCCAACATTTACTGCAATGTTTCATAGTGTAAAGCCTTCCAAAAAGAATGGGTTTGTTAATGCGTCAAAGGGCTCAAGAAATGTTCTACTCATATCCTGGAATTTAGAAGAAAAACTGGGTTAGTGTGTGTCTACAAACATTATGCCTTATGATCAGGTGGTTGTAACAGACTCTGAAAAACAGCGTAACAGTGTAAGAGGAGCACTTCAGTCAGGAGGAGGAGCTGAATGTGAGTAGAGTGGAGATGATCAGCACACTGTCATAGTGATAAGTTAAAGAACTCAAATTCACTGTGTTCCTCTTCCAGTGAGTGCCCTACCACTATGATCATTTTCACTGTACTGCTGCTTTCAGCTCTTCAAGGTAAAGCTCTCATAGATTATTGAATAAACACAGAAACATCTTTAAAATGTATTTATAACTGACTAGGTTTTAATTTGTTTACAAGTAGCTGTATATTCATTAATTAATATATATATATATATATATATATATATATATATATATATATATATATATATTTTTTTTTATCTAGGAAACAGAGCTGAAGATTCCATCACTCCAAACAGAGGATTAGTTTTTGCTGTTGATGGCCAAAGTATAACACTTTCTTGTAACTACAGTGGAACTGCTTACAGTCTTCACTGGTATAGACAGTATTCAACTTCAAGTCCACAGTTCCTTATACTGGACTATTTAGGTGCTGTTACTGAAGCTAAACCTCCAGTTCCTGGAATATCAATAAAACATACAAAAGAACAGACAAAAGTGGATCTGTTGATCTTGTCTGCTGCAGTATCAGACTCTGCAGTCTACTACTGTGCCATGCAGCCCACAGTGAGAGGAAATACTGATACATGGTACAAAAACTCTTACCTATACCTCATACTTTAAAGAATAGATACTGTACAAAACCTTTAAATATACAGTCATGTAAAAAAAAGTTTGGACACCCCATGATAATATTTGATTTTTAGAACATTTTTAAACAAATAAAATTTTGAGCTTCATTTTGAACAGTACTGAGATATGAAGCTTATCTAACTAAACAAATAAAACTGAAGAAATAATTCATAAACATAATTTGTAAAATGTAATGGACAATTATTTACATTTCTTGTGAGGAAAAAGTTAGGACACCCTATGCCTTATTTCCCCTTTGGCTGCAATAACCTCAATTAGATGTTTCCTGTAACCATCTACCAGTCTCTGACATTGACTGGGAGGTGGTTTTTCTCATACCTCTGTTGTTACCATGACATATTAATCTTATATCTAGTCTAAACTATAATACTTAAAAGAATAAGTTCAAATAAAAGTTTCTAGTTCTTTTTAAAAATATTTGAAAGATGAAGACGACTTCTTGGAACATCAGCAGGCTCTTTATTTTCTTAAAGCATTGGAGAGCAGTCTCAGAAGCCTCCTGCAGACTCACTCACAATGAGATACTGAAAACCACAGTTTACATACACTTTTTGGGGTGAGGTCATCTTGCCCCTCCTATTAGGTTGTATTCCATAGGACCCCAATTAAATGGTACCCTTGTCTCCTTAAGGATGCAGTATATCATAGGAGTCCAACTAAGAAGGTATCCTTATCTTCTAAGGATGTCATATATCACACCGTACCAGACAGTCCCATGCTACACCATTCTCCTTTTTTTTCTACAGAGTTCAGGCCTGCGTTATGAACTCAAGTACCTTTGACCATTCTAATATCCTCTGCCACTAAACTCATTTGTTTAAAATAATTCTCATGTCTTTATATTATTTTATTATTACAGTCACATGTTTTCTATATTATTTGTTTATTGCAGTCACATGTCTTTATATTTTTACCTCTGGGGAAATGTCCCATGCCTCATCTATGAATAAGTGAATTCTCCATCACCTCCATGCAGAATTCTATCAGCTGTGTGATATTTGAAGGGTTTCTTGAATACACAGATCACCTCAAAGCATCTCAGTAGGATTAAGATCCAGGCTCTGATTTGGCCATTACAGAACTCTCCATTCCTTACTTTTGAGCCATTCCTTGTGAATTTACTGGAATGTTTTGGCTCATGGTTATGTTGCATGGTTCATGTCCACTTCAGCTTCAGTTTTTGGAAAGATAGTTTCACATTTTCCTCAAGCACCCTCTGATACAGTGAAGAATTCATAGTAGATTCTATGATGGAGAGCTTTCCAGGCCCTGCTGCAGCAAAGCAGCCCCAAACCATGACATTTTCACCTCCCTGCTTCATGGTTTGTATGGGGTTACTGTTACTGTGTCCAAATAATTCAGCTTTGGATTCATCTGTCCAAAGCACATTGTTCCAGAAGTCATGGTCATTGTCTATGTGCTTTCTGGCAAATTTTAGTCTTGCCCTGATGTTATTTTGACAGCAAGGGTTTCCTCCTTATGCAGTCCTTTCCTGATGGTAGATGCATTAACATCAGCTGTGGCAAGAGCCACATGTATGTCCTGTGATGACATTTTAGGATTGTTGGAGACTTCTTTATGCCTCTTGTGGTCTGCTCTTGGACTGAACTTGTTAGGATGGCCTAATCTGGCCATGTTGGCAAGTGGTTTAAATGTCCTCCGCTTAGAAATCAGCCATTCTACTGTCCAGAAAATAATTTACAATTGTTTTGAGATGGTTTTACATATATTCCCAGACTCATCTACATCTGTGAAGCTGCTTTGTGACAACATCAGTTGTAGAAAGCGCTATACAAATAAATTTGATTTGATTTGATTTGTTCTGAAGACCTCAGAGATCTCTGTAGATCTTGGCATGATGGTGGTCTAATCATGTGCAGCTAATGTGGTGTATCTGATTATAAATATAGAAATTTTAAACAGTAATCAATGTAGGGGTGTCCTAACTTTTTCCTCACAAGAAATATACGATTTGGTTCATTACATTTTACAACTTGTGTTTATAAGTAATTTCTTCAGTTATTTATTTATTTATTTTTATTTTTTAGGTATATAAGCTCCATCTCTCAATACTGTTCAAATGAAGCTCATATGTCCATATGTTTAAAAATGTTCAAAAAGACAAAGGTCTTCATGGGGTGTCCTAACTGTTTCACATGACTGTATTTACCTTAAGTATATTTACCATAAGCTGATTTAAAAATGTGTCATTTTGCAGTAAATAAAATACATAGCGATTTTACAGGGACTAGATATTATCAGTGTAATATTAAATAGCCATATGATCAAAAATGCCCTCCTTGTTTCTACACTTACTGTCCATTCTATCAGCTTCACTAATTATACAGGTGTATCAATCAATCAATCAAGGTTTATTTACATAGAGCTTTTCATAACAAAGTCATCACAAAGCAGCTTTACAGAGATTTAGTGGCAAGAAAAAGCGCCCTCAGCATACGAGGAAAAAACATTGAAAGAAACCAAGACTCATAAGTTGAGATCCCTTTCTCGTTTCTTTGACAGCGGAGAGCACAACAAATAAGTGAACAGAAATAAAAAGTATGCCAGTAAAAACTGTTATGGTAAATGAACATAGGAGACTCCATGAACGTGAGACTTAAACATGTTTAATTGTGCTTGTGTGTATGTATTAAATATATATTAAATATGTTATAGTCTCCTATAGTTTTCTGGTATGGCAACCCCCTATCAGAACACAAGTGCAGAAAACTTCCCTCGCATGCAGGGAGAACCTTGCACAAGGTGGGTTTTTCTTCACTCAACATTTATTTTCCTTACGGGAAATGTTTTCCTGTTTGAGAGAGCACAGTTCGTTGCCTGATATGGTTTTTCCTTACACAAAATCATTTTCTCCGCTTGCAAATTTTGAATGGGATCCAAATCCATAGATCAGGCTACTCTTAAATGAACTAGTCGAAAAATAACTACTCCCAAGTGCAGAACTCTTCCTGCCTTGCCCTCAGTAATTCTGGGTAGGCTCCGGAGCCACCATGACCCTGAACTGGATAAGCAGTTAAAGACACTAAATGAATGAAAGTGCGGAACTGGAAACATTCTAGCTTTCCCACTGTTCTAAACCTTCTAAAGGGTTAAGTGAAATATGTTTACAATTCAGCACTTGGGAGTGTGTTTATTTATTTATATATTATTTTATATTATATTTTACATTTTTAGTGTGGCAAAATGTTAATATTGTAATATATATCGAATGTTAGTATTTTGAAACAGTATGACAGTATAAAAAATTGGATACCACCCATCCCTAGTATATAGATACATCTACTTATTTATTTACCTCTGTACTCAGTTGTTCTATACTTAGCCAATAATGCACATATATTTTTGAGATTAAAAAATGATTCATCGAGTAATACAATACAATGCGTAATACAATGTATGCATTGTCATATTAATATCTATTTCACATCTTTCTATCTTGTTTTTTGGTGATTAAAAAACTGTTTTATCTGTGTTTAAAAGAGCTTTTAGCATTAGAATTAAATCCTCTTCCAAAAGATACATAGTGCAGTTTCTGCAGTGCTGATCCTACAGTAGCATCGACAGAGGCTCTGTTACAGTTCAGTGGAGCATCACAGTGATTTTGAATGTAATTCTAAGGTAAATATATATTACATAGTGTTTTTTTAAGTGTGTGTCTAGCATTTTTCCAGATGTTTGTGTTTAATGTTACCTTTTACATGTGTTAAAATAGTGCACAATGCTTCTGTTTTCCCTTCTGTTTTTGCAGCACTCACATATAGGATTTTACCTATATTTACTCCATTTATCTTGATTAAATGTTGTATAAGTAATGTTTCATTGTAGTCAGTGTCAGACTGAAGTGGATTTGAGGTGTTAAATTATGGACTGTGAAATTAACTTTTTTACTATTTGAATCTGGTTTTGGAGGAAATATGTATAAAGTTGTTAAATAATTGTGACTAATTGAAGTTCTTTTTCAGGTAGTGACAGGATTGGTGACTCAAAGTGTCTGTAGGTGTGAGTGTGTGAGTGAATGTGTGTGCGTGTCTGTTGCCCTGTGAAGGACTGGCTCAGTGATTCTGGGTAGGCTCTGGAAACACCGTGACAATGATTGAATTTCTTCTTCAGGTTACAGTGTACAAGACAGTACAACTCCTTCTGTCCGTGGTAAAGAAAATCAAACTGTGAGACTCTCCTGTAGTTATGAATACACAGTGTCTCTGATGCCACCTACAGTGGTATCGCCAAACTACCAAAGGTCCTTTTAAGTTCCTTGTTCTAGTGATGGAATCAGGCAAGAACCAGACAGCAGATACTCATCCCCATATATCTGCTACAGTTAACAAGAATCTAAAAGCGTGTGGATCTGTTGATCTCTTCTGCTGAAGCATTGGACTCTGTTCTCTTCTTCTGTGCCCTGCAGCCCACAGTGACAGGAAACCAGCTCCACTGTACAAAACCTGCCTATACACACAGCTTACACACAGATTACAAATTAAATGTCACAACAACATCTATGAAACAATGTCTAAAATGAATGACATGTTGTATGATTGGGACATGTTTTATGATGACAAATATGTGATGGTTTTTCTATCCCCAATTCTTGAATTCAATATATTTTGAAATTAAATGTACAAATATTTAGTATTCATTATTTAAAACATGTATTTCTTTGTGAAGATGAAACATTTAGAGCTTAATATCACTGATAAACTGATACAATAATATTTTACACTAATATTTTATCAAACACAAGAGGGCAGCATTGATGTGATCATGATGTGAGCACTGCTGGGAATTTGCTCGGAGTTTGATTTTGTATATTTCAGTTAAGATTAGAAACCATAAAATCAAGTGGAACAGTGGGAACATTTGTAAAAATGTCAGTACTGTAAATTCTAGTAAGAGAACTTTGATAAAGATGACTCATATTACTCAGTGAATCATTCATTTTTCAAATATTACTGTAACTTTATTTGTTCAGTCTGAATAGGCACTTGTGCAAAATCTGTAAAATTACTCACTGCCACTAAAGAAGATGCAGCAGTAAATATAATAATCACTGTATCTCTTCTGGTACAATAACAGAGCGATGGATAACGTCTAATATATTCTGATCCTCTTTTTTGGACAAAACATTCTGAAATGTTCATACAAGAGCAATTCAAAGTGCTTTAAAAAGTCAAAAGTAACAACAAAAAACAGTTAAATTAAGAACAAGAATAAAAATACATAAAACAGGTAAAAGAAAACATGATTAATATGATTTAAAGTATTAAAATGAAAGAAAAAAATTAAAGTGCCATTACAGAACAAAAAGTGGAGTATTATAAACTGAGCTGTAAGCCTAAGTTTTCAGTCTTGCTTTAAAAGTGTCTAAAGTTGGGCTGTTCTAATGTTCTCGTTCAGCTGATTCCATTTGAGAGTGATATAGGAGCTAAAACATGGATCTCCATGTTTAGTTTTTACCTGAGGCAGCACTAACTGATTTGTTCCTAAAGATCTGAGAGCTGTGCTCAGCTCATATCTTTGTAGCAGATCTGATACGTACTCTGGTCCTACACAATTAAGACATTTAGAGGCGGTTTCTCAGACAGGGTTTAACTTAAATCAGGACTAGGCCTTAACCTGGAATAGTTAATCATGTCTGAATACAAATATTACATAGATTAACTACTGATTACTAACACCTGGACTATGGAATCCTTAACTAAATTAGCTTAATTCAAAACCACCTGTGCTAGTCTGGAGCAAAGTTGCCTATAAAATATGGAATGGACCAAGAAATGCATAAAATAACAGAACTAGAGTGGCAAATACAAGTAAAACCATGGCTGCAAAGAAGAGACTCTGAAAAACTTTACTGAGCATGAGAAAACTCTGTTAAAACAAATAGTTTCAAGACACCCGGTTACTGAAGATAAACAACACACATCAGCTGTGGAATCAAAGAAAATGAATGCCTGGAAATCGGTTAACAATGAATTCAATGTAAATAAACACACATCTACACGAACATTACAACAAATCCAGGTGAGAATAAGTGGCTTTATTTGGTTTCTCATTTGTGAAATTTGAAATTGACATTAGTCAACACTTAATATAGGTGTTGTGGAAGAATATAAAAATAAGCCTCAAAAAGACTGCTGCTGAAGCCTGAAGAGAGAGGTTTAAGACTGGTGGGGGACCTGCACATAAAGATCCTGGCCAGGTGAATGAGTTACTGACAGGAATAATGGAGAGCCATTAACTTTTGGAAAATATACCAGATGATGACCATATAGACAGTTCAGATGATGGATTTCAGAGACCTACTTTAGGTAAATTAATTAATGTAATTTTGCCTTTATTTCTAACATTCAAAACTGTATTTGTGTCAGTGTCATTTAATTTGCATTTATCTGAAATGTTCTGGTTTCAAGGCTAAGGTCAAGTGGACAGAACTGGAGCTGCAGAGCAGTTTACCTTCCAAATGCTCAACAAGTGTGTCTGCTAGTAGGCCTACTGGCCAGTACAACAAAAGACTCACTATCCATGAAAGGTTGACAATTGAATTTCATGAACATAACTTAAAGTACCTTTAATAGGAGCATGAAATGAAAATTAAGATCCTGCAAGTAAAACTGGAAATGAAGATGAAGGAGAGAGACGTGCAAATGTCTCCAATGCCACAACAGTATATAAATCAATAAAATAAATTCTATTAAGTTGGATATAATAATTGTTTCTGCAATGCACCAAACATAATTAATAAAAATGTATTTACTCATTACATGTGAAATGTGTGTGATTTAAGCAGAAGGGGAAACAAGATTATGTTGAGAATGTCTACTTAAAATTGCACAGTGAAAAAGCCTCTCTGTATGTAAGTCATTCTCTGGTGTTTGCTGTAAATGGTGGTACATCTGGATTGTCATCCTCTTCAACTAGAGGATCAGGGCATCCATGCTGTTTCAAGTAGTTGTGTAGTACAGCTGTTGCAGTGATGACAATGCAGCATCTTGAACCTGAGTGTTTTCCGAAGACACTGAAAACGACTTTTCCAAATCCCAAACATGTGCTCTATTAAACCCCTTGTGTGAGCCATTGCTCAGCTGTTGTTGGATGCAAGTTTGGTGTAAACAAAAAAATATTCTGGGCATACCTACTGTCACCAAGCAATATTCCATTGTGTTCTCCTCTTTTGAATTGAGCATACAAAGATCATTCATTCATTCATTCATTATCTGTAACCGCTTATCCAATTCAGGGTCGCGGTGGGTCCAGAGCCTACCTGGAATCATTGGGCGCAAGGCGGGAATACACCCTGGAGGGGGCGCCAGTCCTTCACAGGGCAACACAGACACACACACACATTCATTCACTCACACCTACGGTCAACTTTTGAGTCGCCAATCCACCTACCAGCGTGTGTTTTTGGACTGTGGGAGGAAACCGGAGCACCCGGAGGAAACCCACGCAGACACGGGGAGAACACACCAACTCCTCACAGACAGTCACCCAGAGCAGGAATCGAACCCACAACCTCCAGGCCCCTGGAGCTGTGTGACTGCGACACTACCTGCTGCGCCACCTCATACAAAGATCACTTAAGAAAAATTTGGGAATCATGAGTAGCATCTTTCCAAGGTGTAACATTATTTGAAAACAGTAAATGGGGAGTGTATACACCTTGGACATTTATGGAAAACCAAATCTGTATTCCTCTGCATCTGGAGTAGATGGGCATTTCATGGGCATATGGGTTCCATCTATGCAGCCTATGACTCCTGGAAAGTACCCATATTCATAGAAAAGAACTTTGTAGTTCACCTGGGTTGTGGCATCAGGGAAGTTTATGAACTGTCCTCTATACTCTAGGAATGACTTTACATACTGTTGGTTTACTGACACCAAATAAATCCCCAGTTTCCTGTTTCTTCTCCACAGGCCAAGAACCTTAAAGTCATGAGCACTTGGATGCAAACAGGTAAAGTTCATCCTTGCTGAGTCACTTGTATTCTTACAATGAGATAATCTCCATGGCATCTATTTTATATATTCTAAAATGATTGTGAAAACTAATTTAATCAAAATGTTGAAATGAATCAGTTTTGTCAGTAAGAACATGTTTAGCTGGTGGTACTCTTTGGTCTTTATTGACAAAGTCCAAGTAATCCATATGTCTTCTTTGAGAAACAACACTAATCTGGAGGTAAACCTGCCTCCTGTCAGGTTTAATTTAAGCCTCAATTTGGTCCTGCATTTGCACTAATCTTCCCTCAAGAAATCAGATTAAATTATTCAGGATTAGACTAAGTGTAAAACTATTTTAAGCAATGACTGAGAAAGTAGATTTCTGTAAGTCTGAATTAAAAGGCCATTTTAGTCTAGGAGGAGGCTTCATCTCTGTCTGGGAAACCACCCCTTATACACCAGTAACAACACCTTAAAGTCTATTCTGTAACAGACTGGTATATAGTGTAAGGATTTAAGAATGAGTGTAACGGGATCTCTTATTTTACTAAAAGTGAGAACATTGGCAGCTGCATTTTGAATCAGCTGAAGCTGTTTAATTGTCTTTTTGGAAGTCCAGTTAAGAGACCTTTACCATAATCTATCCTGCTAGAAATAAAAGCATGGATAATTATCTTCAGGTCTGGTTTAGTAAGAAAATCTATTTGAATTATTGAATTTCTTAAGATGGTAAAATGCTGATCTAGTAATTGCTTTAACATGACTACTAAACCTGAGATCTGAGTCATTAGTACATCATTATACAAGAATGTAAGCCAGTTCTTGAGATATGAGGGTTCTTTAGAATTTTATGGTCAATGGTATCAAAGGAAGCACAGAAATCAATAAGTAATAGAACCGATATCTTTCCAGCCTCTGTATTTATGTGAATGTCATTAATGACCTTAATTAAAGCTGTCTCAGTGCTATGATTAGCCCAGAACCTGGATTGGAAATGAATGGTAGATTAGAAATGAATGGTAGATTAGAAATTGGTCTGTAGTTGCTTTTTTGTTGATCTCTGACATTTAACTAAAGTGTCATTACGATGTGATGGAGAGGGTACAGGCCCATTGTTGGATATGGATGAACTAATCGCTTGCCTGATGTTCTGGATTTTAGTGTTAAAAAAAGAATGCAAACTCATTATATCTCTTAGTTGATACCAATTCATGGGCCATTTGTGTGGGTGAGTTTGTAAGTCTGTCAACCACAGCGAAGAGGATGTTGCTGTTGTTAATGTTATTGTTGATGATACTAGAGAATTAGGAATGTTGTGTTTTGCATATTATGGTGTTGTATTAATGCAGCCTATCTTTGAAGATTTCTTTGTAAATATGAAGGCTGGTTTTACGCCATCTACATTCTGCCTTGCAACTATCCCTCTTTTGGGTATTGAACAACAGAAACATTTCTCCCTGGTGCTTTCTGTTTGCAAGACATAGCCTTCATTTTAACTGGCACAATCTCATCCATAACACCATTGAATTTTGAGTTAAAACTATCCAGCAGAGCATCAACAGAGTCTGATGGTTCTCATGGTTTAGTGCACATTTTGCTCATGAAAAGTGTAACTGTGCAGTTTTTATAATCCTATTCTGGACACAAACTTGTCTGCCCTGATGTCTAGTGAGGCCCACATATCAAAGAACACAAAGTAGTGATCTGAAGAGGTGACATCCTTCACAAAGGCTGATATGTTGACACTCTTTGAGATAACTTTTAAGATATCCAGCGTGTGACTATGACAGTGTGTACTTCCTGTAACATGCTGTGAACAACCAAAAAGGATCCCACAAGGCATGCATTTACTTGGCAACACTGTCCTTGGGATAGTCAATATGCATGTTAAAGTCACCAGCAATAACAAAATGGTCAAAATCAGTAGAAATAAAAGGAGGCCTGAACACAGATCTGTGGTGTCCCTTTCAGAACTGCACAGAGATATTCGAATACTGTGAAGTCACCAAAAGATAACTGTTGGCATTGAAAAAATTAAATGTGATTTGTTTGTGAGAGATCTGATATTTAGAAGTGCTAACATTGTATATCTTGTAGATTGGGTACATTCACAGTATCTGACCTGAACTACTTGTTCTATCTCTTTCTGATAAGTACTGAACGGGGGAGATTACAGGCACCCAGGGTCAGAGAAACTGAAGGGTCAAGCTTTTGAAAGCATGTACTGCTAACATCATCACTACAGCAGCCAGGACCCGTATAACATTACTTCTTCTGTACCCACTCAGTTGCCTTTCCGGAGGTCAAAGAGTCTCTTTCTTTAAGGTACTTTGTGGAGCATGATTTTACTTAGGGGACAGTCTGGGGGACTGAAACGGGGATGTGGTAGTAGATGACTGTGGAGTAGAAGCTGATGTGGTCCTTCTCTGCACCTGAGGGCTGGCTGACAGGGAAAGTCACAATATTGTCATAGCTGATACCAGATTCTCCATGGCTGCTGGGAGGTTCAGGTGGGGGTCATGTGGAGGGGGAAATAGAGGGCATGCAGGATTCCTCTTGGAGTTTGGGTGTATCCAGCAGCATCATCAATTAATTGATTATTTTCCTGTTACACACTGAACAAAATGAACACACTGGGTTGACACCATTTTTAAAAGATTTGAGTTACTTTCATCTGTGATCCTAGATCAGATACTTATCTATTACTAGTATCAGATTCTGCACCAAAATAAGGCAGTGTTTTGCCAGATATATACTAGAGACTTTCACACTGAACCCATGACCTGGGTTATGGCTTTCTCTTCAAAACACATATATCCTTTTTGTCTGGAACCACGCCTGTTCTTGAACTCAGCTTTGAGCTGATGAAAATAAATAAGTAAAATATAACTTACTAATGGCCTCGTGTAACCTTTGTCCAAAGCACTGGAAATGTTTGAGGTTCCCTTTTTATGTTTTGCTATTAAGCTTTTTATCATTTATTAATTATTATTGTCTTTCACAAAGACAGAAACACAGTCGAGCAGCTTCAGGAACAGCAGTTTCCTGTTGTAATTTCTTATTTTGCACTCACTTCAGATAGATACACACCAACCCACAGATCAGGGCTTAAGCATACTACTGATTCCATCTGATCATACTCACAATGAAGACTAACCTACTTGTCATCCTCATTATGGCCTCAGGTAATCACTGTGAACATGTACTTAGATGTTAAAATAAAAAAAAATGTATTTTTTATTTTTTCCATTTCTTTCAGATGTATTTAGTGCTGATGAGATTGGACCATCAGAAGATCAGAAGATGGATGTTTTTAGAAAAGAGGGAGAATCAGTTACACTGAAATATGCTTATGACACAAATAGTGAATATGTTAGTCTCTACTGGTACAGACAGTATCCTAAAAGGACTCTACAGTATTTACTGTATAAAGACGCTCGCCAGTGGAGTGGTAGCCACACTTCAGAGTCTAGATTTTCATCAATTACATCCAGATTATCCACTGAACTTACTGTTAAAAATCTAAGACTGGCAGAGAGAGCTCTGTACTACTGTGCTCTTAGAGTTGGAGCCAGGTGATACAAATCCTAAGAGAAGCTTTACAAAAACTCAAACCTATCCTGTTTGCTTTGATCACTGTTAGATCAAAGTAGTATCCTAACCACAATGTATTATCTGTTATTACAGAAAATTAAAACTGTAGAAACAGGAAACACTTTGTAAGTTCATGTTTTCTTTTCCTTTTAAGCAGATTATAAAAGTATTTTTCCATTTCAGTGTAATTTATCTGTATGCAGGGCGCATATTTTTGAGACTAAGCTAGGTTTTCTGAGAAATTTTTACACTAGAAACTTTCAAATTCATGTTTGAGATACAAGATACTTTCATTTTATACAAAACATACATACGTTTCTATATATATGTATATAAAATAATTTCAGGCACAGACTAGAGGGGTGCAAATACTGAAGTGTAGGTCCCTCAGCATCAATGAAATCAGTTGAATTAAAATTCCATAAAAAATATTCTGTTCATACAGTAAAGATCAGAAGAAATACTGGGTTAGTGTGTGTCAAGCTCTGGAAAACACTGTAACAATGTAAGAGGAGCACTTCAGTCAGGAGGAGGAGCTGAATGTGAGTAGAGTGGAGATGATCAGCACACTGTCATACTGAAAAGCTAAAACTCACTGTGTTCTTCTCCCAGTCAGTGCTCTACCACTATGATCATTTTCACTGTACTGCTGCTTTCAGCTCTTCAAGGTAAAGGTCTCACAGGTTATTGAGTAGCATAGAAACCTTTTAAAACTTTTTATAGCATTGTACAACATTTAAGTTCATTCACTGACTAGATTTTAATGTGTTTGTAAATAGTTGTATACTCATTAATGAATATATTATTTTAAATTTTCTAGAAAACAGAGCTGAAGATGCCATCACTCCTAAAAGAGGATTCGTTTTTGCTGTTGATGGTCAAAGTGTTACACTTTCCTGTAACTACAGTGGAACTGATTATGGTCTTCAATGGTATCGACAGTGTTCTGGTTCAAGTCCACAGTTCCTTATACTGGACTATTTAGGTGCTGTTACTGAAGCTAAACCTCCAGTTCCTGGAATATCAATCAAACATACAAAAGAACAGAAAAAAGTGGATCTGCTGATCTCATCTGCTGCAGTATCAGACTCTGCAATCTTCTACTGTGCCATGCAGCCCACAGTGAGAGGAGATACTGATACATGGTACAAAAACTCTTCACTTAACTTTGATCAGTAGAACCTGTAAATGTTACATTACACTTACACATATAGTGCCTTTCTACAGTCTACAATAATGCTTTATAATACAGCCCACATCTTAACGTGTACTTTCCCGACACTTACTGCGTATCTTCACGCATTTTATGGTGTACTTTCCAGTGTTTTAAAGTGTATTTAACAGGTACTTTTTCCCATAACTCCCTTACAATTCAGTGCATCTAAAATACACGTTTTTACAAGTACATCCCCAACACGTAATGCATCTTCTCTCATTTTAAAGTGTATTTACAGCGTACATCTAAAATACTTACCGGCCCCCATTTTTATATGTACGTCCCTGACATTCAGCATATTAAAGGGGGATTTAACTGTTATTTACAGTGTACCTTCCCATAACAAACAGATTAAGATTTATATGAATCAGTATAAAATACTTACCTGTTCCTACTGGTACTTTAACAATTGGGGCCTTTGTTTTACGCTTTTATTCAGCAGTCAAGCTTCACTCACATTCCAGGGACTTATTATGCTTCTAATTGTTGTATTATTTTTTTTAATTGTACGTTTATTCAATTTTTTAAATTGTACATATTATCACATGGCTCTTTGTTTTGTTCCTGTTTCTTCCTTGTCTCCGCCTTTGCTCCACCCTCTCGCTGTGTCTCCTTTGTGATCCCCCCCCCCCTTTATGAGTTCCCAGGTGTTTCTTGTTTGAGTGGTTGTCTTATAGTCCATGTCTGTGGTTCCTGTTTGTGGGTCATTGTAGATATGTATGTGCTTGTTGATAGAAACTGTCTTTCCTTGACCATCACCCTTATCACACCTACCCCTCCTCTCACTCTGATTCTTTCTCCTACCCCTCCCCTGATTTCCATCCTCTCTCACCTTTTTCCTCCTTCCTGCCTCACACCTCCTCTTCACACTTACCCCACCTCTCATTCTTATTCTGTCAGTTACTGGCCACTTTGATCTGTGTCATCACTTCCGGCTGACAGTTCGTACGCTCAGTTTTTGTTTGCTTGCTGCTGTTTAGTACTCTTCCTAAGCTTTTTACTTAAAGTCTTTACTGTTAATACTTTGCTAACTTATCCTTTTTTGTCCTTAGTGTTTTTCTAAATTCACTGTTAATACCACTACCATTTTATTGTTGTTTTTCATATTAATAACTACTTCTCTCCTGATTATGACGACCACAGAGGAACGATCACTCTCCAGGCTCAGCACGGAGATCGAGCAGCTGGGCCGCCGAATTCAGCATCTCCTGGAGAAGTAGACGGAGCTCCAGCGGGAGAAGACAAGGCTCGAGGCCGTCCGTGATGCCTCCTAAGCGGCCGTTGGCACTTCAGCTCCTTTATCGCGGCGGCTCTCCGGGATGGCCATCTTTACTCCAGCTCCGAGCTGGGAGCGTCAGTGTGGGCGTGGGAAGCCGAGGTCGTCTCCCCCTCTACCGCAACAAGTCTTCACCTCTACCAACCGGTCTGAGGTGCTCAGCTTCTGGCCATCACCTGCACCGGCACCAAGAGCTAAACAGGGCGGTGTTCTTATTATTGGTGACTCTATAGTCAGACATTTAAGTCTCAGGCACTAAAAGTAACACTACTGTGTCCTGTCTTCCAGGTGCTCATGTCCTGGATGTTGCCAGGCGACTTCCCTCTGCGCTGCGGCAGCGTGAGGACTTCGGCACCATTGTTCTCCACCCAGAAAATATCAAACAGCGTGCCCCAATAACCTAATCACTATTAAACCATCAGAAACAGAGCGTAGAATCATCCCCTCAGACCTAAAGTTTGGCCTACTCAATATAAGAGCACTTAATGCTAAAGCAGTCATTATAAATGAAATAATAATGGATCAGAAATTTGATGTTTTATGCCTTAGTGAAACTTGGGTCAGAAATGATGAATATTTAGCACTAAATCAAGTCACTCCTACAGGCTATAAATATGTACACAGTCCCAGACTGATGGGAAAAGGGGGTGGATTATGTATAATTTACAAAAATAATTTAATTATTAACCAAAAACATGGTTACGACTTTAATTCCTTTGAAATTATGTACATTAACATAATTATCCCAGCCACAAATAAGAACACAATCTCCTTATTAAACATTTATAGACCACCAGGGCCCTATTCAGAAATTATAAACAAATTTGGTGAATTAGCTGCTAATTTAGCAGTGTCCTGTGATAAATTAATAATTGTAGGAGACTTTAACATTCATTTTGAGAAAAGTGATGATCCCCTAAAAAAGGTGTTCACATCAATCATAGATTCTGTTGGTTTCACACAAAATGTATCAGGTCCTATGCATTATTGTAATCACACACTAGATTTGGTTTTGACCCTGGGCACTAACATAAAAAACCTAAAAATTCTCCCTCAGTCTTCCACAGTCTCAGACCACTACCTAATTTCATAAGAACTGAGTTTAGATATTAAAAAATGTACATGCCCACATTACTATCTATAGCGCTCACTAACCTCATCTACAGCCCCTACATTTATTGAAAACATCACAGATTTATTGACCTCAGTCAGTAGTCCAGTATACCCAATGGAGCATGACAGACTAACTGACTACTTAGACAACACACTTCGATCAACTTTATAGTGTAGCACCACTTAAGCATAAAAAGCTACGACAGAAAAAACTCGCTCCCTGGTATAATGAAGAAACACTCACCTTAAAACAAACCGTAAGAAAATTAGAGCGGAAATGGCAGTCGACTAAACTGGAAGTATTTCACTGTGCCTGGAAAGACAGCCTTATCGAATATAGAAGGGCACTCATCAATGCACGTTCAGCACATCTGTCCTCACTGATTGAAAATAATAAAGACAATCCTAGAGCACTCTTTAATGTAATCTCTAAACTTGCAAACAATCGGGCAGCTACTGATCCACAGATCCCAGCCATTCACACCAGCAATGCTTTTATGGACTTTTTAACACCAAGATTGAAAATATTAGACAAACAGTAAATGCCATATTACTAAATCAAGGTTGTCTGTCATCTGGTGTGGATGATATAGAACAAAACATAGAAGAAAGACTAGAAGACTTTGACCCACTACCACAGCTAGAATTGGAGAAAATAATCTACTCGTCAAATTGTACGACCTGCACACTTGATGCAATACCAACAAAACTATTTAAAGAAGTATTACCAGTCATAATCAATCCCCTTCTAACAATCATAAATTCCTCCCTTAGACTGGGTCACATACCCAAAGGATTTAAACTAGCAGTTATTAAACCCCTGATCAAGAAACCGAATCTTGATCCTAGTGTACTATCCAATTACAGACCTATCTCTAACCTTCTCTTCATATCTAAGATCTTAGAAAAAGTTGTGGCCCAACAACTTAGGTCATACTTGCATAAGAATAACATATATGAAAAAATTCAATCTGGTTTTAGGCCACACCATAGTACCGAAACGACTTTAGTTAAGATAACAAACGACCTTCTTCTTGTCTCTGATCGAGGCTGCGTATCCATGCTAGTTCTACTCGACCTCAGTGCAGCTGTTGATACAATTGATCATACTATTCTGCTAGAAAGATTAAAAAACATGGTTGGAATAACAGGAACGGGCCTATCGTGGTTTAAGTCTTACCTCACAGATAGCTACCAGTTTGTAAAAGTACATAATGTTTCTTCTATTCATACAAAAATGAGATTTGGAATTCCCCAAGGCTCCATTTTAGGACCTTTATTATTCATATTATACATGCTGCCACTGGGCAGAGTTATTAGCAGGCATGGCATTACCTTCCACAGTTACGCAGATGACACACAGTTATACATATCAGCCAAACCAGACGACAAACCAACACTAAAGAAAATGGTGTTAAAGAAATGAAGCATTGGATGTCATATAATTTCCTTCTGCTAAACGGCAACAAAACCGAGGTTCTCCTTCTAGGTCCAAAACCTGCTATAAATAAGGTATCAGACTTAATACATAAATTTGACTTCCCTGTTCTCCCCAGCTCATCAGCTAAAAATCAGGGTGTTATAATTGATTCAGATCTATCATTTGATCAGCATATAGGTAACATTACCTACATCTTCGGAACCTCGCTAAGTTAAGAAATTCCTTATCCCTCCAAGATGCTGAAAAATTAGTTTTTACGCTTTTATTACATCAAGAATAGATCATTGCAATGCACTTTTATCAGGATGCTCCAGCAGAAACTTGAGTAAACTCCAGCTAATTCAAAATGCTCCTCACTAAAACTAAACATTTGATCATATCAGCCCAGTCTTATCGGCCCTTCACTGGCTTCCAGTTAAACTCCGTATTGATTACAAAATTCTTTTACTCACGTATAAATCCCTACATGGTCTTGCCCCTGAATACCTGCGAGACCTCATCACGCACTATGAACCATCAAGATTACTCAGATCTCAGGGCGCCGGCCTCTTACTAGTATCCAGAATTCATAAGACTTCAGCGGGGGGGAAGCCTTCTCCTACAAAGCCCCTCAGCTCTGGAACAATCTCCCAGCTAGTGTTTGGGACGCAGATGTAGCAGGTAGAGCTGTCACTGGGCCATTAGTTATTTTTGGGCTTGTGCAGCCACCGTAGTTCAGGAGCAGTCTTCCCCCGCCCGCCCGCCCGCCCCTTTCTCTCCTGGGTCATGCTGTTGCTCATTAGCTCCAGTGTATATATACACGCAGTTAGCATGTGGTAGGCTAAGCTCCCACTTTTTATTCTTTGGGTCGCGGTACTTGCTGCTGAGTGTCTTGGACGATCTTACTGGAAAGAAGACAGGTGCCACACTCCCTGTCGATTCACCACGTTGCTTGCCGTTAGCGGCAGCTCTAATCCGGGACAGTGCATATAAGGCAGTTGGTGAGTATGATTGTTTGGACAGTGGACATTAGGTGCTACCGTCACCTATTTTAATGAAGTGAACGACTAAATAGGAGGGAATTTAACAGGAGAATGTTGTATTTAGATGTATGTTGGTGTGCCTGAGAACGAGTGGGCTTTCAAGCTGCATCAAGGTACAAATTCCATTCTTTTAGTTATGCTGGTGAATGTTTTTAGTTATAGATGGGTTTAAGGGTTTGAGGCACAGAGGGTATGTGTGCTTAGCACATGGCTAGCTTTATCCCACCTATTATGACGGTTTTATATTTTTATGATTAAAATGCTCCTTTTATTAGGTGCTCTGGGGTGTCGCCATCGGAGGTGGCCCAGGTGGTGTGGAGCAGAGCTTCTCCTAGTCTCCTGCTGTTTTGCCTGTGTGGATACATTGTGGGGTCGAACCACTTTTATCTTGTTTTATCTGGTTGTTTCTTTTATTTTGATTATTTGCCCTTGTGGGTTTTCTTGTTTGTTATTGAGTTCTTTTGTTTTTTTCTTGCCTTTTAAATTAACCCCTTTTATTTTGGTTATTATTTTGGATGGTGTTCGGGCTGTGGGTATTACAGTCCTTTTAGGCGTGTGATCTGCCTGTTAACGTAATTGTGTATTTTTACCTGTTCTTGCAGAGCAACCTGGTATGAGTGTCCCTTTGGTTGACCGGTTATCCTTTTTGTACATTTTTTCCTTTTTCCTGGGCACTCGATCTGTTGTGTGTGAAGTCACTACCCCAAGGGGGTTCTTTTTGGTAACCTGTGTGTGGGTTGTATAGTCTCTAGTATTGGAACTCTGTATAGGATAGCGTCTGCTGGAACCCAGTTAAAATGTATGCAACTGGTAGGATCATTATGATGAGCGAATCTAGTTAATAACCTTGTAGGGGTTATTTTTAGTAGTCAATAGGTAAAACCCCACTGTATTTTGTTTTATTTTTTTTTAAAAACTTATTAATAAAATCGTTATTTAAATGTTGTAAGACAACTGAGAGTAAAGGACTTTGTATGCTGAACTCCATTTCGTGTCTCTTCTCCTTTTTCGGAACGTACCTGTGTGCTTTTGGGAAAGTACTTGGGGTTATTTCCTAGGGCGAAATTCCCTAGGTGGCGTAGTCGGGCTCACACTAATCTAAGCACTAGCCAAGGCCACACAGACACAGTTACTATGTTTAAGTCTAGGCTCAAAACACACTTGTTCAGTTTAGCCTTTGGCAACTAACCTCTTTCTAATTTAAGGTTGTCGTTTCAGGAACTCATGGACATGGGGAATCAGGGTAAACTCGGATGATGTGCTCACAATTTCTCTTGCTTGGAGCAGAAGGATGTCTTTGCCTGAGCTCCTTCTGTTTTCCCTCCTCCCAGTCTGTTACAGTCAGATCCATCACTACACTAATGAAAATATTCACATGCTCTTTTTTTGCTGCACTCAACTAAATTAACTGCTTCCCTTTACTGTTTTCTGAGAAAATGGTGGCCCACTGATGGAAGATTGTTTGCTGGATTCTCCTGCGGCCCAGACCAGACCAACTGCTCACCTCCATCTACTGCCAGCCTCTGACAACTCACCATGATCAACTACACTGAAGTAGAAATGGACTCAGATTAGCAACACTGACTGATTCTTCCAATCTGATGCACTATTATTATGCCCCAAGATTGATGTCACTATTATTATTATTATAATGTAGCATAATGACACTTCATTGGTGATCATTTAAAATTCAATCTACAGTTTGATCAGAGGAGGATGGATCCCCTTTGTGAGACTTTGTTCCTCCCAAGGTTTCTTCCTCCAGCCTCGAGGGAGTTTTTCCTTGCCATCAGCTTGCTCGCATTGGGCTTTGATTTAAATGTTCTGTTCTGATATTATGTGAAGCTGCTTTTTGTCAATGTCAGTTGTAAAAGGCACTAAATAAATAAATTTGATTTGATTCTGCCTCTTACTCCTCTCCCAATTACCATATTCTTCATCTTCCTCATTCTACGTACCCCTCCTCTCACTCCTCTTCTTCCTCCTATTCCCTTCCCCCATTTCTCCAATGTATATAAGGCCCTTCTAAAATATTTGGTGTCAGACTGGTTCGGGACCAGACTGGATTGGGATCAGACTGGACTGGCCACAGTCACAGACTGAACTGAGAACAGACTGGATTGGGTACAGAATGAACAGACTATAGACTGAACTGGTGACAAACTGATGACCAAGCTGTACCCATGCTTTTCTGCATGCACGTGAAGGAAACCTCTGAACCTCCAAACTTCAGATCATCCTGAGATAGACTGAGATCATCTAGCTATACTCATACATGATCCAGTGTATGTGTAAATAAACTCCAGTCAACGCCGAACTCCAGTCTCTGACTCTTCAATGCCGAATTTCTAACAGTGTCCTGATTTCTGATTCTTGCTTTGTTCTATGTTGCTCTCTGTTCAGTATTTAGGTTCTATGTTTAGTGTTTAGTTTCTCTGGTCATTGTTTAGCCTCTGGTCATTGTTTAGCCATTGTTTAGTGTTTTGCTTCTGTTTAGTTTCTCAGTTTATTGTTATCCCCTTTTCTGTTTAGTTCTTTATCTAGTTCCCTCGCTTATCTGTCTAGTTCCCTTGTTGTTGTCATTAAAGTCTCCTGCAATTACCTCCTTCCTGTTCCTCGCTCCTTGACCACCCCTACACCCACCATGTGACACCCAGGTCTGTAGGTTCAGTTCTACAACTGCTCATGACAAGATGAGTAGAAAGAACAACACAATGTAAGTGTTGTCCTCTCCTTTTTACACCATTAATACAGGAAAACAATGGGGAGCAGGCTGGATTATGTAGTTCCCTATAAGTTCACTTCTTACACCGTAACTACAGTGAAACTATGGGGAGTGGGCTGGATTATGTAGTTCCTCACAGTTCACTCCTTCTTACATTGTAACTACAGGGAAACAATGGGGAGCGAGCTGGATTATGTAGTTCCCCACAGTTCACTCCTTTGTACACCGTAACTACAGTGAAACAACGAAGAGCGGGCTGGATTATGTAGTGAACAACTGTTTTCCCTGTTTACTCTGTAAATACACAAAATAACAGGGAGAGAGGTTTACTTCTGTGTTGTTCAAGATTTGCTCTGCAATTGGATTGAAGACACCCACCCCAGCTAGCAAAGTAGAGCTGGGCTGATTCTGGCTCAGGCTCGGCACTGTCAGTTGGCTGCCGTCTCAACGTGAATGCGATACGCGACGTCTGGCCCAATTCTGGCTGTACGTTGGCACTGTCGGCTGGCTGCCGTCTCAGTGTGAATGCGACACGCTGCGTCTGACCCAATTCTGGCTGCATGTTGGCACTGTTGGCTGGCTGCCGTCTCAGCGTGAATGCGGCACCCTGTATCTGCCCCAAGTCCGGCTGCACGTTGATGCTGTCGGCTAGCTGAGGCTCGGTATGAATGCAGCACGCTGCATCTGGCCCAGTTCCGGCTGCACGTTGGCACTGTAGGCTGGCTGCCGTCTCAGAATGAATGCGGCACCCTGTATATGGCCCAAGTCTGGCTGCATGTTGGCACTCTCGGCTAGCTGAGGCTCGGCATGAATGCGACACACTGCATCTGGCCCAATTGCGGCTGCACGTTGGCACTGTCGGCTGGCAAGGCGAAGTTAGCACACTACACTGATCAGAGCATTTTCGTATGTGGCCCACATTTAAAAATAAAAGAAAATACTGCTAACTGTCTGGAAAATGATGTAATAAATGTTAAATAAATAGAATCATTATTTTAACTTGTTAAATGCCATACAGTTATAGGTAAGCTCTGTATTGTAATATTTTAGAATATTGATGTAATGACCGGGACACAAACGACAGAAATGATTATGATAAATAGGGTTAATAAGGAGACAGTGCCCAGATAGCAAAATTGTATCGGCCCACTCGGGCTGAATCACGCACGCCGGAACAAAAACACTCGGCCCGATGCCGGCACGCGGAGTCGGCATTGTCTCGGCCATGATGTACAGCCATAGAGTGGGCCGATACTTCTGGCCCGAGTCTGGGAAACTCTTGGCGCAGACTCGGCCAAGTGTTGTGGCTGAGGCACGGCTCAAATGACTCGGCCCTAGTCCGGCAAGCCATAACTAAATCGCGATAACCGGACCACGGCCGAGTTTGAGCCAGAAGCACGCCGCGACCCAGAATTGATTTCAGAGTAAGAAAAAAACAATGCAGCAATATTAGCACAAAGTTGGAACTAACTGTTGGAAAAGACTGAAGATGGAAATATGTTTAGAGAAGAAAAAGTTTGAAAATGGACTGCTTTGCCATAGAAAACTTATGGGGGGTAAGTGACGTTAAACATCATATAGTCACCAGCCAGCAGAGGTGCTAGAACTTTATTGGCTTAATGTTTGAGAGATGTCATTCTGTCCACTGGACTCAACAATACATATTACTGCACATGGAGAGATAAATATAATTTCATCTTGTTGTAGCATCAGGTAAACTAAATTCTGATGTGCATATAACTGTACATGAAGTCAGAAGTTTTTTTTTAATGCAGATGTTCTTGCAGATACAATATGGCCAGTGTAGTAAGCCCTGATGTTTCTCTGACATACTCATATGGGTCAACAACTGGGAACATTTTGCTTTACTGGTACAGATTGTCTGTTAATAAAGCTTTAGAGTAATTATTTCATAAAGGAGCAAAATCATCTTTGACCTTATGGTTATAGAGGCGGGCTTAGTACCGGAAGCTTGCCGGTTCAGTCCCCACAACTGACCAATGGGAACATCCATGGATGAAGTACCCTTGAGCAAGGCACCTAACCCCAAATTGCTCCCCGGGCACCAAGGATGGGTGCCTGTTATTTCGCGTGTGTGTGTGTGTTTACGTCCACAGACATGTTAAAAGCAGAAATCAAATTTTGTATAGTTGTACAGTAATCATAAAGCATGTCTCTTTCATACCACAGACATGAGTACCACATATATCATGCAACTGGAAGCAAAACCAACTGGTACATCTACTGAACTTATTATAAATGGCCCAAAATAATTTCCTTTTAACACCATGATATCAATTAAAAACAAACCCAGATAAAGTCACAGTAACACCTGCAGCTACATGTAAAGCAACTGCAAAGAAAATTATGAAATTCAGTCCAGGAGATAATCTAGGGTTGTGCCTATTTATTTATTCTTATTTACAATTTTACATAAATATATTCTTTTCTGCACTATGTGTTACTAATATTACAGTGGGTTATGCTATAATTATATACATGTTAACTTATATTTTTAAAAAAGCCATTTTATCATATTGTATAAATTGTCTTCAGTTTCTCCAATATCTAGTTACCTGAATAATTAACAATTTAAGAGTGAATTTAACACTGAAGAATATTCTGCAAATGTCCCAGTTAAAAAAAAAAATCTGAGTATTCTGTCATATTAATAATATATATTATATTGTTATATTTTATTCCACTATATGCTCGATTTTCTTTTTTTTCTTTTTTCTTTTCCATTTGCTAAACTTCTATTAGTTCATTTTTAATATATGCTCTGATCTTCGACAAAGACAGAAGAAAGCACAGTGAAGCAGAGCAGGAATTTCCTGTTGTAGTTCCTCATAACTGCACTCACTTCAGAGAGATTCACACTAACACACAGATCAGACTTTGAGTGCTGAGAGCTTCTACACATTATTGATTACATCTGAAAATATTCACAATGAAGACAAACATTATCATCCTTATTATGACATCAGGTATACATTATGAAAATCTGCATGACAATATTTACATAATATTTTATGTAAGTATAAAAATATATATAATTTACATAATACATGTATATAACATTATATTTATACAATATAATTTATGTTTTTCAGGTGTGTTTGGTGCTGACAAGATTGAACCATCAGAAGATCAGAAGCTTAATAAAAAAGAAGGAGAATCTGTTACACTGAAATGCTTTTATGACTCAAGTAGTGAATATGTATATCTTTACTGGTACAGACAGTATCTCAACAAACCTCTGCAGTATTTACTATTTAGAGGAGCTCGATCACGGAGTGCTTATACAGACACTGCAGACCAGAGATTTGAGTCTTCAGCATCCACAACATCCACTGAGCTCATTCTTAGGGAAACAAGACTGACAGATACAGCCCTCTACTACTGTGCTCTTAGAGTTGGAGCACGGTGATGCAAAGTTTCTGAAAAGCTTTACAAAAACATGCACACTATGAGTTTTCTTTGAACATCAGGAGATCAAAGTAATACACAAAACCACAATGCATTCTCAGCTCTCACTCTGATAAAAAGCCATTGCACATGCAGCAGAAATAATGCCCATTAATTTGATGCAATTATTTCCAACTGATTTTTGCACCTCAGTGTAATTATTTCTTTTTTTATTTTTAGTTTTATTTCATTGTATGCAAGGCATTAAGTAATTTAGCTAATCTGACCCGAGATTACCCTTGTGCACACTGATTCCATGCAGGACCAATCACAACCCTGAACTACATACGCAGTTACAGACAATGAATGAGCCCAGATTAGTTTTTAATAGAATTTGAAGCTGGGGTTTAAAACAATCCTTGATGCATCAGTCAGAGCTGAAAATATGAATATATTTTTTTGTGTAATATAATGCTTTACAAGAGTAGATATACACTATCAATATTACATATTTACAAACTCACTATCAAAACCTTCTCAAAAAAATATAACCTGTTCTTTCAATAAAACAGACTCAAACAAACAATTTTGTTGAGAAAAAAACAAACATTTTGTACTGCCCTTGTCTGAAGAATGTAAGAAGCAGCAGAAGTGTGGAATACAGACAGAAATCTAAGTGAAATACACTTAATATTCTAGCCATTTATCAAACTCAGATATCATTTTTGCATTGTCTGTCAGTGACGGTATGAAGAGTAGGAGATTAGAATTGACTGCTCTACTGATCTTAAATTGAACAGAAATCAAACTAATCACCTACAACCTTCTGAAGAGCAGCTGCATTTCTGAAAACATTTCAGATTCAATTCCTGGAATGTCTATTAAACACAGAAAAAATCCCTGTAAAATCCAGATGAATTGTAAATGAACAAGGACATTCATTCATTATCTGTAACCGCTTATCCAGTTCAGGGTCGCGGTGGGTCCAGAGCCTACCTGGAGTCATTGGGCGCAAGGTTGGAATACATCCTGGAGGGGGCGCCAGTCCTTCACAGGGCAACACAGACACACACATTCACACTTTTGAGTCACCAATCCACCTACCAATGTGTGTTTTTTGACTGTGGGAGGAAACCGGAGCACCTGGAGGAAACCCACATGAACACAGGGAAAACACACCAACTCCTCACAGACAGTCACCCGGAGCGGGAATCAAACCCACAACCTCCAGGCCCCTGGAGCTGTGTGACTGCAACACTACCTGCTGCGCCACCGTGCTGCCTGAACAAGGACATGTAATTTAAAATTATCTTTTGTGTGAAGACTTCATCTATAACTGGTGCAGTCCTGACTGGCTATTTACTCTGATAAAAGATTAGCTGGAACCTCCAGTTGAAGTATAACAAATGTATACATATTCTACATTCAACAGGTTGATAAAGAGCAGACTTGTATAAATGTGTCAGAATGTGTAAACGTGGTTTTCTGTTAAAATACGGAATACAGATCTATTAATAAAGAGTAGTAAAAGAAGAATTGTTCAGTCACTTGATTCTGACAATGTGCAAAATCCACACAGCCTCTATGGGCATGGTCTGTACTAGCAAACAGGTCCCTATGCAGGGACTAATGTCTAGTACTGCATTAACACTTAAATCACTCCTATTAAGTACAAATGAGTACTGACAATTTACTCAGTAGGTAACAGTGAACTAATGATGAAGGTAGTTCACTATTAATTAAACAATAATTACTGGGTCTTACATAACTCCTAGAGAACTTCTTAATTATGTCTCTATCAGCATAAATACTAATTAATCACTGATTACATCAACATCTTACCTGCCACCTGGAGAACTATAATATAAATACATATTCCCAAAAATTCAGTATCTAAATTATTGTATCAGTGTTAATACAAAATATATCCTCAAAGGAAGCTGGAGACACCACACTCTGTAAGCAGCAACCTTAAGCATTTAATACTCAGAGTCAGCCAAATATTAGGAAAACATGCTAAATAACTCAATGTTAATCAGTTCTCCTTGGTAGTTAATAGGAGTGATTTAGGTGTTAATGCAGCACTAATCATTAGTTACCTATTAACACTGTAAGTGCTAACCTGCTATTGATCAAGGTAGTATGAACTGTCATCTCCTGAACTTGTTTAACTCAAGAATACTAATGAAAGCTCACAAAAGTACTGATACACACAGCATGTTTGTTAGTCCTGTGGATTAACCAAGCAACATTTAGTGCTGCCATGGATCTCAAAGTAATGTTAGGGTTATTTACATAATGTAACATTAAATTTAATTCCATCATCAGGGGACATGCACAGAACTGAGCAAAATAAAATACTTGCTCCTCATAGACTGCACAATAGAGTCTGCTTTCTAGTCACATTTTAAATGGTGCAGCAGGTACTGTCACCTGCTACACCATTTTAGGTGGAACAGGACATTGGCAAGCTCTGTGTATAAAATTACATCCTGCCTTCCATCTGCCATTTACTCAGGGACATGATGTCATTTCAAACAGCCTATTAAATTTCACATTAGGAGCTGTGACAAGGATGTAACAAAATGTGAGTTCAGTATCTCTGGGGAAAAAGAAATTACAGATGCATAAGATGAATGTGAAATGGAACTGTTTAAATTATTATATAACAATAATCACTGACATTTGACGTCATACAGAATAATTTAGGAGTGTCAGTCAGAACTGGTGATCCAAAGTGGACTTGTAGTAAGTAGAGGTTTGGGATCAGTGCTCTTAAGCTGAAGTATAAGATATAGTTAATGAGTTGAAAATAACCTTTGTATATGTTGTTTATCTTTTTAAAAAGTTGTGGCCATTGCAAGCTGTGGCAAAATAGACATAATCCAGAAGCATCCCAAAACAGACTCCTTGCACGTGGCCAACTCTACAGTATTTATAGTTCCAACAGGTGCTCTAGAACAGCGGTTCTCAAACTTTTTAGACTAAGTACCACCCATTATCAAACCAAAACCTACAAGTACCACCTATGATTTTTACCACAGAAACATGTGCAGCCCTGGTTCTTCCTCTGTTCCAGGGGCATAAAGTAAAATCTTGCCTGAATTTTTGAATGCTTTGTTGCTTTTTATTTACTTGAAATTTGCATTGAAATTGCTTAACACAAAATTATCTAAAATAATTACTAACAATTATAGAGAGAATACAAATAACTAGGCCTAAATTGAGTGTTTTAAACATAATTATACATTTATGAGAACATATTAAATTTATTGGCAATAAGTGTTTTGAAAGAAATAAAAAACAAGAAGAGGTCAATTTAATATCAGTTATGTGCTTTAATAGGCTACAGGTGAAAACAGCGCAGCGGAGGCTTGGGGCAGGTGCTTACAGAAGCTCTCTGTGCTTGTATCAGGTGAAGGAAGCACGGCGCTGTGTCAAACCTCAGCTGTGTATTTTCTTATATTTTTTTATTCACTACAGAATTCTCATTTAGTTTATCTCTATATTCGCCTCTGGATTTAGTACTTCTGGGCTGAGTATTTCTTGGGACTGATCTCTCTTTGTTTTTCTCATTTTTGCTTTTTATAATAAAATCTAAACTGCTCACATCTGTCTTTAACCTTTGCTTACTTCCAGTAAACAACTGAAACTGGGCTTTCTTTACATGGATTTCTCAAAAAACGTGTTCACTCCCTGGAAAAAAGCAGAGGAATGCTGTGTCTCCACCGCCTCCCCGCCGTTCCCTTACAGACATAATCAGTGACAGTATATGCATAGCACACTTTATTTTTCTACATCACAAATTAATTTAATTAGGCCATAATTATGGAAACTGAAACTTTATATAATTTACACATAAAAACTTTACATTTTCAGTTATGGATAAATTCCTTAATTAAGTACTATATTTTTCGAGGTCATTTGGCATACCACCTTTTGGTGCTTCACGTACCACTAGTGGTACGCATACCACTGTTTGAGAACCACTGCTCTAGAATGCAGTCATAGTGACACATCAGTATATATATATATATATATATATATATATATATATATATATATATATATATATATATATATATATATAATTATTACAGCAATAACAATTCTGACAGTCTGACTTTGGTAGATAGTTTTAGGTGGTCAGTACAAATGTGTGTGTTGTGTGTTGTTAATGAGTGTGATAGCATGGGGAAAGAAACTGTTTGAGTGTCTGGTAGTTTTGTGTACAGTGTTCTGTAATGCCTACCAGAGGGAAGGAGCCGGAATAAATTGTGTCCAGGGTGTGAGTAATCTGTGATGATTTTCTCTGCCTGTTTCCGGGTTCATGAAATGTACAAGTCCTGAAGGTTGGGCAGATGAGTACCAATGATTTTTTCAGCAGTTCTGATTGTGTCATGCTGTCTTCACCAGTACCATGAATGCTGTGGTGGATCACGTGACTCCCAATCAGTTTGGCTATTCTGGTTTTGGACTCTTGCCTGGTTTCTTTGATTCTTCTTTTGGTATGTTCCTGCTTTCTGGTTACTGACCTGGACTGTTTTGACCTTGTGTTTTGGCCTAGCCCTTTTTTAAGGCCTCATTACATTTCATTTCAGTCAGGTCCTGACAGAAAACTTGGCCGGCACGCAGACAGCAGAGTTTGAGGCTATTAGAAATACTGTATCTAATCAGGGTCAATTGTTAGGACAACACCAACAACTTTGGGTGAACTCACGACACAGCAGAATCTGCAGCAGCAATAACTGGCTCAGATTCTGACTAGTATCAAGGACCTAACCACACAATTGTTACCTACTAGTAATTTTACTTCTCCAGCTACTAGTGCCACTGTTAGTTCTGTATTTCCTGTTTGGAAACCTGAACCATATGGTAGTGATCCGGAAAAGTGCAGTAGAGTTTTGCTTCAGTGTTTTTCAACAATTCACCACCCAGTTCTAACCAAGCTAAGATAGCTTTTATCGTGTCTTGTCTGACTGGTAAAGCTCTTGACTGGGCTACCACTGTGTGGGATTCTTCTCAGTCAAAGACATATTCCCAGTTTTTGCTAGATTTCACGCTGGTCTTTGATCACTCTAGTGAGAGGGTCAGTCTAGCGGTGAATTTCTCCTAGCACTTAAACAAGGCAATTGCTCTTTTTCCACCTATGCTCTGGTGTTCCGTACCTTAGCCGCCGGGAGCAGTTGGAATGAACAAGCTCACTATAGTGTTTTTCATCATGGTCTCAATGAAATTCTGATGTTTTGACTGAGTTGGCTTGCTGGGATGATGAACTCTCATTAGATCTATACGTCTGGATAAATTGCTCAATAAATGCACATCAAGCAGTCTGGTCCTGTATCTTTCAAGATCCAGCCCAAGGTTTCCACTCCAGTTTCCGGATCCACCTCCCATCTAGAACCCACAAGGGGGATGGTCTCAAGTTCTTTCATTTTACCTGTCTCTGTATACTGCCAACAAGATTCTGTTTGTGTTTCAGCCTTGATTGATCCAGGAGTTGAGGGAAATTTCATTCATCAGGACATTGTGAACCAACTCAACGTTCCTGAGAAAGCATTGCCTCATCACCTTACTGTCTTCACACTGGAAAGCCTATGGGAAGAGCTCCCATCACACAGTAAACCAAACCTCTTTCTCTAACTAGTTTCCTTCACAAGGAGGAGATTTCCCTTTTTGTTCTCCCTAACTCTGATTACTCACTCTTATTAAGTTTACCCTTGTTAAAGAAATACAATCCAATCATTTCCTGGTCTTAACATGATATCTTGTCATGGTCACCCTACTGTCAGGAGAATTGTATATCCAGTACCTAAATAGCTGTCAAGTCCACCTCCATAGAGAGTCCTGAGGTAACCAACCCTGTTAATATCCCCAAGATGTATTCAGACCTCCTACAGGTGTTTAGCAAAGAAAGGCACTAAGTTACCACTAAGTTACTCCTCATTGTGCCAGTGACTGTGCTATTGATCTTATTGACAATGCTTCTCTTCCTAAGTCCTGTATCTATTCTGTTACACAGGAGGAGGAGAAGGCGATGGAGGAATATATAAATAAAGCTTGGACGCAGGGTTTTATTCCACCTTCTAAGTCTCGTGCAGCCTCTGGATTTTTCTTTTTTAAAAAGAAAGATAGTGGCCTGAGGCCGTGTATAGGTTACCATGCCCTTAATGACATCACTAAAAAAATGCGTACCCACTGCCACTTATTCTAGTGGCTCTAGAACAGTTAAGAGGTACCCAATATTTCACAAAGTTAGTTACTCATGCAGTGATAATCTTACCTGTATCTGTGAAAGTGATGAATGGAAAAAAGCTTTTGTCACCACTAGAGGGCATTACGAATATCTGGTTATGAGGTTTGGATAACGCTACGTCCGTGTTCCAGTTTTTGTCATAGCTTATACTGATGACATTTTGATTTTCTCCCCTGACCTAGAATCCCACATCCAACATGTTTGCAAGACACTACAACAGTTATTAGAGAGCAGTTTGTTAGTTAAAAGTGAAAAATGTGAATTCCACCTTCAGTCTGTATTCTTTCTTGGATATGCCATGGGTTCTAATGGGGTAATCATGAGTGACCAAAAGGTGCAGGCATCACCAATTGGTCAGTTCCTACTTCCACAAAGGAGTTACAATGGTTTCTAGATTTCGCTATTTTTTACAGGCGATTTATACGCAAACAGGGCAGCACGGTGGCTTGGTGGTTAGCACCTTTGCCTCCCACCGCTGGGATCTTGGGTTCAAGTCCCATCTGGGTGGAGTTTCCATGTTCTCCCCATGTCTGCGTGGGCTTCCTCCGGGGGTCTCCGGTTTCCTCCCACAGTTCAAAAACATGGAGGGTAGGTGAATTGGCTTCTGTAATAACTGTCCTGGTTTGTGAGTTAATGAGTGTGTATGTGTGTGAGTGAATGTGTGTGCCCAGATATGGATTGGCGCTCTGTCCTGGGTGAAATCCTAGTGCCCGATGCAGTCCTCCAGGTGGACGGTCGTTTCTGTTTGAGAGTACGCTGTGCAGGTTTGGCTGCCGCTTCTCGCCAGTGTGTGTGTGTGTGGATTGATTGTTCTGAGTGTTCTGCGCAGTGTAGATTGTAAAGCGTCCTTGGGTATCTAGAAAGGCGCTATATAAATGTAACGATAACTAACTAACTTCAATAGTACCGCTGCTCCCCTGATCGCATTGCTCAAATGTCCCCCCAAAACAATATTCTTGTCAGTACAAGCTACCGAGGCTTTCAAAGGTTTAAAAAAGGCTTTTACTTCTGCCCCTAAATTGAAACATCCTGATCCTAATAACTCATTTGTAGTCTAGGTGGATGCATCTGAAACAGTGGTAGGAGCAGTCCTATCTCAACGTAGTGGTGCTAACCCATATTTCGAATGAGCAAGAAGGTTTCTGTGCACGCGTGCGGATATTTTTGAGTGAGCAAGAAGGTTTCTGCGCACGCACAGGGATATTGCCGCGCGGATATTTCGAACGAGCAAGAAGGTTTCTGCGCGCGCGCGCTGATATTTCGAGCTAGCAAGAAGGTTTCTGTGCGCCCGATGTCTCTGACCTGCGCGCTCGCTCCACACTTACAGCGATTACAAAGTGCCTCAGATTCAGCCAATCAGAAACGTCAAATGACAAAAGTAATTTCTGATTGGATAGTTTGACTGCCAAGTGGGAAGAACATACAAGCCAGAGACCAGTAAAAAACTTTCTAAAGGAAGCTTAATACTGCAGTTCAATAACTGTTCATGTAGAGAGAGGAAGGCAGGTTTAAATCAACCCACCTGAGTTTTACACACACACACACACACACACACACAAAAAAAAAAACACTGAACAAATAGGTTTTAACTCTGGAAAGCTCTATTGAGTTTATCAGAAAAAGACCAAAAAAAAAGACATTTCACAGACCAGGTGGGTTCAGTTCACCCTCCTTTCATTCCCCTGTATGTTATTAAGGCTACATACATTGCTTTGCCAATATTTACGGCAAAAAAACTGAAACACTATTTTGCTATACCTAAATTGTGAAGCATAGTTAAATCAAATACACACTAATATATGCAGGTGTACGTTACTACATTACAGAGTTATAGCCAACAGAATTCTGAATAGCTAATCGCAAGCTAACTTTATTGCAGTATTAAGCTTCCTTTAGGAAGTTATTTAGATTTAAGCATTACACAATCAGCTAGCCCTGTATGTTGATAACTACCTATCTAGATAGCATTTACATTACTTTCTATTACTGATAAAGTAGTTTCTACAGTCATTGCAATACAATTTACCATTTACATTGCTAGCACTAATTTACACTATGTACATTGTTTTTAGCCCATCAGATACGTTGCTGACTCAGTTAATCAAGGTAAATACAAAGATAAAAACAACAGATAAGAACTCTACAATGTGGCCAATTCAATAAATATATATAATAAAATGACTGGTTGTGGTGCGGGCGGCACGGTGGCGCAGCAGGTTAGTGTCGCAGTCACACAGCTCCAGGGGCCTGGAGGTTGTGGGTTCGATTCCCGCTCCGGGTGACTGTCTGTGAGGAGTTGGTGTGTTCTCCCCGTGTCCGCGTGGGTTTCCTCCGGGTGCTCCGGTTTCCTCCCACAGTCCAAAAACACACGTTGCAGGTGGATTGGCTCGAAAGTGTCCATAGGTGTGAGTGAATGTGTGTGTGTGTGTGTGTGTGTGTCTGTGTTGCCCTGTGAAGGACTGGTGTCCCCTCCAGGGTGTATTCCCGCCATTCGCCCGATGATTTCAGGTAGGCTCTGGACCCCCCGCGTCCTCCGGGTGCTCCGGTTTCCTCCCGCAGGTGGATTGGCTCGAAAGTGTCCATAGGTGTAAGTGTGTGAGTGAATGTGTGTGTGTGTGTGTCTGTGTTGCCCTGTGAAGGACTGGCGTCCCCTCCAGGGTGTATTCCCGCCATTCGCCCGATGATTTCAGGTAGGCTCTGGACCCTGGTCTGTTGCCGTACAGAGGACATTGTCAGATTTCCCCCTAACCATAACCTCCGACTCGCTGTTATCCGCCTATTTACTGGTCTCCGGCCTGTATGCCCTTCCCACTTGGCGGTCAAGCCATCCAATCAGAAGTTACCTTTGTCATTTGACGTTTCTGATTGGCTGAATATGAGACACTTTGTAATGGCTGTAAGTGTGGAGCGAGCGCGCAGGTCAGAGACATCGCGCGTGCAGAAACCTTCTTGCTAGCACAAAATATACGCGCGCACGCAGAAACCTTGTTCGCTCGAAATATCCGCGCGGCTTTATTTCCCCGCACAGTATAACTCTGTATAACCTAAAACTCAGAGACATAAACCCATTAGTGGTTATTGTAGCCAGTGGTGATGTGTATAGTGTTCTTATCCATTGGAGAAATTATTCCCCAAAGCCAAATTTTTGCAGAGTTGTGAAAAGAAATGTCCAACTTACTCTCTCAAAGGCTTTTTCTGCATCTAAGGAAAGACAGATTGTAGTATTTTTGTACCCTATTTGTACTCTTCGTAGTATTTTTAAAATAGGATTTTGCACAATTGCAGCATTTAAAAAATGCTTCATTAAGGAAAGAAAATACATTTCATGAACAATTCATGAAAGAAATAAAATACATTTCAAAAACGTTGCATTTGAGGGTCACTCACACCACCCTCCTGTGGAGAATTGTCTGTCTGTCTCTCTCTCTCTCTCTCTCTCTCTCTCTCTCTCTCTCTCTCTGTGTGTGTGTGTGTGTGTGTGTGTTTGTTTTAAGTTAGTAGCTTGTGTGAGTAAAGCTCTCATATAGACACAAATCTGAGTCAAGATAATGCCTATGCCTTCACTCTGTGGCATAACTATGTATTTATTGAACAGATGTTTCCATGTGGTGCCACCAACACTGAACGTAATCGTATGAGATAGTATTGGTAAAGTGATACTGTTTCACTCACACGTAATGATGGAAGTCCACCAGAAGAGGGCAGATTCTTTCTATTGCAAGATGGTTTCTTTTGTATTGAAGTGAGTTACACATTTGCTAAACTTTTTTGGTGAGTAGGGGGAGTCTTTACGGGTTTGATAAATAGAAAAGTAGAAGTTAAGTCTCTCTTTATTGTCTAAACACTGGAGCCACCATGATGTTTCTGTGCTCAATGATGTGTGTGTTTATGATTTTATTGAGTAAGTGTAGTTCACCCAACTTCTGTGTTGGATGGATTGTTTGTTAATTTGTTGTCTATGTGATTAATTAATTTAAATAATTGTGAATTAATTTTGTTGTACAATTCTACTGGAAAATATGTATTTTATTATTAATATTTTTTTTTTATTTTTTAACAGGAAAATCTATTTCACAGTCAATAGCACCAGTGGGGAACATCAACAAGGTTCATGCTGTAGAAGATGCCACGGTTACTCTTTCCTGCAAGTATGAGGATCCTGGGAAAAATTTACAAAATCTGCAGTGGTATATTCAGTATCCTGGATTCAGGCCAGATAATTTACTGATAATTTTTCCAAGATCAGGACCCGTGATTCACAAAACTCTGCAAATGAAAACTGAAATGAATGTAACAAAACAAAGAGTGGATCTGGTGATCTCCTCTGCTGAAGTATCAGACTCTGCTCACTACTACTGTGCCCTGCAGCCCACAGTAACAGGAAACCCAGCTCCACTGTACAATAACTACATCATTGACTGCCCTATTTAAAAAAGCTGACATTTTGAAAATGCAGTTAATCGTTCATTCATTCATTATCTGTAACCGCTTATCCAATTCAGCGTCGCGGTGGGTCCAGAGCCTACCTAGAATTATTGGGCGCAAGGCAGGGATACACCCTGGAGGGGGCGCCAGTCCTTCACAGGGCAACACAGGCACACACACATTCATTCACTCACACCTACAGTCACTTTTGAGTCACCAATCCACCTGCAACAACGTGTGTTTTTGGAGTGTGGGAGGAGCACCCGGAAAACACACACTGACACAGGGAGAACACACCAACTCCTCACAGACAGTCACCCGGAGCGGGAATCGAACCCACAACCTCCAGGTCCCTGGAGCTGTGTGACTGCAACACTACCTGCTGCGCCACCGTGCCACCTGCAGTCAATCATAAATATTTGAATTGTTAATACTCCTGAAACTTTAACAGTCTAAAGAGCAACAAAAAAAATACATTTTCATTGTTTCTATTGACAAACCTTTACCTGTAAATATACCTAAGTTTAGAATTTAAAGTGTGCAAAAACTTCAGTATTTTGGGAAAGAGTAATTTATACCACAGGGTTATGTAACTTTTGTTTTTAGTTTAATTTTTTTTTTGTTGAACAAGACACAAGATTACACTTACATTTAAATTTCAGGCATTTAGTAGACACTAGAATCCGGAACAATTTACAAAAGTGCTTTGAAATGTACTCAGAAGATACATGCTCAAGGATAAATATAGGATTAATACCACTGAACTAACACACCACTAGTTATAGGAGCCTGTGCCGGGTTAGGGTTAAAAACATGAAATGCAAAAGAAATATAATCTCAAAGCCATACCATATCCAATACTCAGTCAAGATGTTTTCACAAATGCAGATAATTTAAATACAGCACAAAGAGATCTCTGCATTTTAATATAGTAAGAGATTACTCCAATGATGGCTCAAGCTGAGTTTTATTTGAGGCTTGCTAAACTATAGGAAGTTTTGACTATCGTCACCATGAAGGGAGGGGCTGTGTCATTTTTGGTTTTAATATCAGGGTTTTAAATCTAATTCGAGCAGCTACTGTAGGCCAGTAAAAGAAAAGCCACAGTGAAGGAACATGAGAGAACTTCAGATGACTTGAGAGCAGCCGTGCTGCCATGTGGATGAGCTAAAGGGACTTGATGGCCCACAGAGAAAGACCAGTGAAGGCCGAGCTGCAGTAGTCAAGCTTTGATCCTGATCGAATGATCCTGTAGCGGAGTTAGTGATAATTATTATTTTATTAATAATTAATTCATTCATTCATTTTGCTAAGCTCCATGTTTGGGAGCCATTAAGTAATATGTAGTGTCTTTACCTGTCCAGTCTCACCTTGGACAAGTAGGCTATAATGCTGAGCGTTATACATTACACATAATATAGCAGAATTAGACTATTATTAATTATTATAATGAATTATGCTCATTGACCCGTTCTTGGCTCTGAAATTGAATCTGACCCAAAAGTAATAATTCTGTACAAGAAAGGTGCACACACAAAAAATAACCAAGTACTGGTGTTACCATACAACTGGTTTATTAAATGTAATATTAAATAATGAATATTAATTATACATTAATATAATGAATTGGGCTACAATGATACATGAAGGAGCAGGGAGATTAATATATGAGGGAATTTCTCTATTATAATTACCCTAAATTCTAAAAAGGTTATAGGATTATCTCCGCAAAGCATTCATCACCAATCTCCCGAACTATGAAAGAGTATAACCAGTGACCTTACGTATCCCTAGAGAGGAGTGGAGACAGATGTGCTGGGCTTTCTTCTCGCAGACACAGGCCTTGTAGCATTGCACATCTTCAAGTTGGCCTTTGCTCAGAGACACCACCTCAGAAGGTGATCATTCAGAGGGAGCATGTGGCCTTGTCCTTTGTCGCTGATCCTGAAGCTCTTTGAGGGTTCAGAGCTCTGAGGTCTCTAAACTTCTGTTGTAATTTCTGGGCTCTCTTAGCTGTGCTTCTGGGCTGGAAGCAAAGTCACCTTTGGGTGAATCTAAGTTTCTCCTTCATTCTACCCCTTCTCTTTCCTTCTCTCTTTACATTTTCTTCTTCTGTTCTGGGTTTGTTCTGCCTGGACCCTGCTGGAACAGCCTAAGCCTGTATTAGGAGAGAGCCATAAGAGAGACTTGATGAGGGCTTGATAAGCGTCTAGCAGGGGAAACTGCCTTGAAGAAAAACTAAAGCTAAACTAAACTTAGAAATCTGCGCCACTGGTTTTTAAACTAGGTTTTAGGAAACCGGCAATGAAGGCCTGATTGGTCGTCAGGGATTGAGGATTGGAGCTTCTCTTGCTTCTGATTTGATGTTTCCTGTAGACAAGAACCATCCTTGGCAGTGACATCACATACAATTTATGACACTTGACAAGACAAGAACTTAAAGAAAATTCCTGTTGAATGAATATACCAGAATTCTAAATCATTCTTTTGCACTTATTAAAAATTATGTTAACACAAATCATTCAGACAAAACCATATTTTACATAATTCTTAACCAAATAACACACAGAGTATGGGACGACCTTGGTTCCTACATACGTTCATATAAAAAGGTGATTTTAAACACATGTAAATTAATTCTGTCTGTTTTGATTGTCAAACTGTAATTCATTTCACACAGTAGTGCCCCATATACAACTTCAAACTGGTTTAAACCAATGGGAAATAAGGTTTAATTCCATGGTTTGAGAAGTTCTTGATTAAGCAGTTTTACAGAGAGCATAAACTGATCCTTGGAGTGTCTCTGCCAAGGTGCACACACAAACAAATAACCAAGGATTGGTTTTATCACACAACTGGTTTATTAATAATAATATCAAATAATGAATATTGATTAGACATTCATATAATAAATTGGATTACAGCGATATATGAGGGAACAGGGAGATTACTATATGAGGAAATTTTTCTATGATAATTATTGCCCTAAGTTCTAAGAAAGGCTATTGTTTGTCCCAGCAAACTTTCAGTACCAACCCATGAGCCATGAGAGACATGAGACCATGTGACCTTACGTATCCAGAGATGGACAGGGAGCATGTCGCTGACGGTGCCTTCCGGCACGACTTCCTGGAGAATTGCAGACGCGGGCCTTGTAGGTTGCAACCGCGGGTGTTAATTTTCTTCCGAGGCTTTCAGACGCAGCCGTCGGAGCTGGTGGTGTTCTGAAGGTCTCTGTGGGGATTCTTCGTCGTCGCTGATCTGCCGCCTTGTGAGAGAGAGACACGTTCATGCAGGTCTCTCCTGGGCAGGTTTCCTCATCTCAGAAGGTCTTTCTGAGGGTGCGTGTAACTGTCCTCTTCGTGGCATTGTCATCATTTTGAGGGTCAGAGGTGTAAGGTTGCCTTCATGCTCTGGGTGTGGCGTTGAAATTTCGCTAGGGTTAAACTATAGCTTTTCTTAATCTATAGTTTCTATCTGGACAACATTAATATAGAAAAATCGGTTCTCTCTGGACCACGAGGGGCCCAAGACTGTGGAAGAGAGTCTGTTGAGTCTGACACCTGCAGAGTAATTTCAAAACTTCAGGTCATTTTACTCTTTAGCCTTGAAAAAGGCTAAAAGAGATAACGCCCCAAGTGTCTGGAGCCTTGAGTCGAACAGCGGAGAAAAAGAGGAAGAAGCCTAAAAACCCAAAAGCTTAAAAAGCCTAAAAAGCTTGAAAAAGCCTGAAAAAGCTCGTGTCATTTGGCACCACAGGTTTTTAACCAGAGTTTAGAAAACCTGCCCCGAATACCTGATTCGTCCTCAATGAGGGAGAATTGGAGCTTTTCTTGCTCCTGATTGGCTGTTTCCTGTACCTTGGGAGTGGCATCACATAGAATTTATGACACTTGACAAGACAAAGACTTGACCATCCCTGAGTGAATACTTTGCAATATAAAAGATTATATGTTAACACAAAGTAATATCACTAAGAAAAATACAACCATGTTCTATATAATTAACTATATGTAACTTCAAATTGTTTTAAACCAATGGGAAGGTTTGTGATTGTTTTGTTTAACAATCTTTCAAAATGTGTGAGAGAACAGTTTTAATCAAGTTTGAGTCTGCAGAGATTCTCCTCTTGAACCTGGGACCTTGGGTCGTAAATGTCCTGGAGTGAGGTTTTATGAGCCTGCTCTGGAATGCTAATCTCAAATACCGATCTTGCTTGGTGTGTCTCTGAAGTGAGCTAAAGTTTGGGTATATCAAATCACATCTTCAGAAAGTCACAATTTCTTATTAGAAATTAATACACATTCATCATATCCACTACAAGGGTTACCGGGGCCTCACCCTGGAGCCAGGCCTGGGGGAGGGGCTCCTTGGTGAGCGCCTGGTGGCTGGACTTTCACCCATGGGGTCCGGCCGGGCTTAGCCCGAAGGAGTTACATGGGTCCACTCTCCCATGGGCCCACCACCTATGGGAGAGGTAGTAATCCGGGTCTGGTGCATTGTGGATCGGGTGGCAGCCGGGGGCCCTGGCGTCTTGATCCTGGCTTTTGGAATATGGAACGTAACCTCTCTGGGGGGAAAAGAGCCTGAGCTGACGTGCGAGGTTGAGAGGTACCGGCTAGATATAGTTGGGCTCACCTCGACACACAGTATGGGCTCTGGAACCAATCTCCTTGAGAGGGGCTGGATGCTCTTTCACTCTGGAGTTGCCCAGGGTGAGAGGCGTAAGGCAGGAGTGGGCTTACTCATAGCCCCCCGGCTTAGCGCCTGTACGTTGGGGTTTACCCCAGTGGACGAGAGGGTAATTTCCCTGTGCCTTCCGGTTGGGGAAAGGGCTCTGACGAATGTTTGTGCTTATGTACCGAACAGCAGTTCAGAGAACCATGCTTTCTTGGGGACCCTAGAGGGGGGTGCTGGAGAACACTCATTCTGGGGACTCCATTGTTCTGCTGGGGGACTTCAACGCTCACATGGTTAATGACAGTGAGACCTGGAGGGGCGTGATTGGGAGGAACGGCCCCGCTGATCTGAACCCTAGTGGTGTTCAGTTATTGGATTTCTGTGCCCGTCACAGTTTGTCCATTACGAACACCATGTTCGAGCATAAGGGTGTCCACAAGTACACCTGGCAACTAGGCTGCGTTTCGATGATCGACTTTATAGTTCTGGACACTTGTGGTGAGTTGGATCATATGGTGGGGGAGGATGCCAGACAGACCAGACAGGCAGGCCCAAACGTATGCTGAGGGTTTGCTGGGAACATTTGGCAGAGGAACCTGTCAGAAAGATCTTCAACTCCCACATCCGGCAGAGCTTCAACTGCATCCCGGGGGAGGCTGGTGACAGTGGCAGAGTCAGAGTGGGCCATGTTCCGGACCTCCATTATTGAGGTGGCTGAACGGAGCTGTGGCTGCAAGGTTGTCGGTGCTTGTCGGGGTGGCAATCCCTGCATTCGGTGGTGGACACCCCGGGTGAGGGGGGCTGTCAAGCTGAAGAAAGAGTCCTATCGAGCCTATACACTGTTGCTCAGTGTATTGTTTTCAGATGAAAGTAAACTTTGCATTTTATTTGGAAATCAAGGTCCCAGAGTCTGAAGGAAGAGTGGAGAGGCATACAATTCAAGCTGCGAACTCTGAATATTTAATGTATAAAGGAGCATATGCATAATACAATACTGCATAATGCACCCCAACTTACAGGCAGCTGGAAGCAACAACAATGGATACTACTGAACGTATTATCCATGGCCCAAAAACTTGATCAACATTATTGATACAACCTGACATTATGACCACCTCTTTGTTTGTACACTTACTGTCCATTCTCTCAGCTCCATGGTCCAGAGGAGCATTTTCTACAGTTCTACAGTTACAGACTGGAGTCCATCTGTTGCTCTGTGTACATTGTTTTCCCCTTTTCAGCCTGTCATATGATGGTCAGGACCCACAGAAGACCAGAGCAGGTATGATTTGGGTGGTGGATTATTCTTAGAGCTTCAGTGACACTGACATGCTGGTATGAGCAGATCAGTCACAGCAGTGCTGCTGTGGTTTTTAAAGCCCTCAGTGTCATTTCTAACTGTGAATAGTCCACCAACCAAAAATATCCAGCCAGCAGAATCACATGGGCAGCATCCTGTATCCACTGATGAAAGCACAGAAGATGATTAATCTCAGCCACAGATGATCTGCTCACAAGTTGACAGAGAGTCTGATACTTTCAGTGTGTTAATCTGGCCTCACTGTTAGGATTCTGCCAACAGCATTCCGATTGGCTATCTCAACACCTGCGTATACATACTTACATCACGCCAAAATAGCAGGCTTGAGATGGGCCCTTTTTGTGTCAGTCAAATTCCTATTTCTGCATTATTAGGCAGCTCTTGGCCACTTTAATTTGTGATAGCTACTAGAGTCTCTCTAGAGAGTCTGGCAATGCAAGACTAGAGGATGACTGACACAAACTGCAGAAACAGATCAACTAACGTCTGTGATTTTACATCAATAAGATAGACCAATGAAGACTTTGTGTCTGTGGAGCTCAGAGATTGGACAGTGACTGTAGAAACAAGGGGATGGTTATAATGTTTTGATTGATCTGTGTAACAGTTAAACAGAAACTCAGACAAATTCACAGATAAAACCTGCAACTGGTTTTATGAAAACTTTACGTAGAAAAAACTTTCTATGTAAACTACTACAGTGATCTCATTGTAACTCTCTATAATATCATTACATTTATACAAGTAGTGCATTCAATGATTGATGCATTCATTGTCTGTAACTTCTTATCCAGTTCAGGGTTGCGGTGGGTCCAGAGCCTACCCAGAATCACCGGGCGCCAGTCCTTCGCAGGGTGAGACACACTCACACATTCACTCACACACTCACACCTATGGACATTTTGAGTAGTCAATCCACAACCTGACGTGTATTTTTGACTGTGGGAGGAAACCAGAGCACCTGAAGGAAACTCACGCAGAGGGAGAACACTTTACTTACTTTACTTTATTTCATTTAGCAGACGCTTTTATCCAAAGCGACTTACAATGATAGTACAAAAATTAAAACATTAAAACGTTAAAACAATTGCAACATTAAAAGAGTATCCTTCAACCTACTGCCATCTGGAAAAAGGTATCGAAGCATTCGTGCCCTCACATCCAAACTCCGTAACAGCTTCTTCCCACATGCTATCAGACTCCTGAACACCTAGAGACTGAGACTGGACTGAAGAAGCTCACACACACACACGCACACACACACACACACACAACTTCACAAAACACTGGTTTGTTGGACTGAAAATGATATACAGAAAATGAGTGTACTGTTTACACATATCCTGTTTACATCATGGTTACATCCAGTTACCGTTTACGGCACAAATACACTTTAAATTGCAGTGTCTCTCCCCCTCAGCCTCCCCATACTTATGGTTTTTGCACTGTATGGTATTGATATTGTTTTGTATTTTCTTAACCATGGCTTTTGCACTTTAATGTGTATGCACTGTTTTATGTTTGCACTAGCTTTGCACTAGTTGCACTTTAATGTTGTGTATTGTTTTATGTTTTATGTCTTTTGCACTTTAATGTGTGTGCACTGTTTTATGTTTGCACTAGCTTTGCACTAGTTGCACTTTAATGTTGTGTATTGTTTTATGTTTTATGTCTTTTGCACTTTAATGTGTATGCACTGTTTTATGTTTGCACTAGCTTTGCACTAGTTGCACTTTAATGTTGTGTATTGTTTTATGTAGCACCTTGGTCCTGGAGGAACGCTATTTCATTTCACTGTGTACTGTAAACACTGTATACTGCTGAAATGACAATAAACTCCTTGAACTTGAACTTGAACTTGAGTATGTCTATATGCATCAGATAGTTATATTGGCTAATGCAGGTGTTCTCTAAAGAGCTCAGTTTTTAGGAGATTCTTAAAAACGGCGAGGGACTCTGCTGCTCTGGTGGAGGTACGCAGCTTGTTCCACCATCTAGGAACTATGGAAGAGAACAGTCTGGATTGCTTAGTGTGGATGTTGGGCAAAGCAAGGCGACGTTCAGTAGAAGAGCGCAGTGGCCGAGGCGGGACATAGGCCTTTAGGAGCAAGTGCAGCTAGTAGGATGCCTGCTCTGTCATCACCTTGTAAGTGATCATGCAGGCTTTATATTTGATGCGAGCAGCAACCGGAAGCCAATGGAGCTCAATGAGCAGTGGGGTGATATGTGCCCTTTTTGGAACGTTGAAGACCAGACGTGCTGCTGCATTCTGGATCATCTATAATGGTTTTATAACACAGGCTGGAAGGCCTATTAACAGTGCATTGCAGTGTAGACACGAGATGACAACAGCCTGCACCAGGAGTTGGTGGAGAACACACCAAACTCCTCACCGTCAGTCATCTGAAGCAGGGCTCAAACCCACAACCGAAAGACCCTGAAACTGTGTGACAGCGACACTATTTGCTGCGCCACTTTGCTGCCCCACAAGTATTACACGCATATCTCAAAATAAACATTCACATTATTGTTATAAATGTAATGGACTGTTTGTTGTGTAGAACCAATGACTGTACATAAAGCATGAGCAAAGAAACCTATGAAATTCAGTCCAGGAGAAAATATAGGATTACATCATTATTATTTATGTTTAGATAATTTGTTGTTCTCTGCACTTTGTATAGTGAGTGTTTGGCTAAATTCATATACACAAAAAATGTAATTCATTTTATCATACTGTATTTTTATTTCTCCAACATCTAAACACAAATTAAAAATTTAAGTGTAAACACTGAAGAAGTTGCTGTATATTCAAGTTTAAATAAACTCTTTGGTAACACTTTATTTTAAGGTCGGCTTCTTAACTGTTAATTAACATTTAGTTAATTAGCTATTAACAAGGTATTAACCATTACTTATTTAATAGTAATTTATCAGATGTAAGTGCTTATAAATATGTATAAACAATTTATTAAATGTATTTTTAATATTGTTTAAACAGGTTATTAACTGTTTATATAGTAATGTTCTGAATATTTATGCAGTTGTAATATTCAGTTTCAGACCTCAAATGTCTTTAGGGTAAGTCATTTTTACACAATGTGAATAAAAGGAACTTCTGTAAACACACACTATGCTTCTTGATATCAACAATAACAGTGAATATGCCTCATAGTGGTTATTCTGAATGTCTCTTTAGTTGCCAGTATTCAACACATTGTATAAATACATTCATAACGTGTTTGTAAGCTCTCTTACAAATAGTATGTTTATTTAAAATAGGTTACTATTAACTGCTTGTTAATAATTAATTAACCACTTGCAAATAGTTAGTAAACTATAAAGAGGCTGACCTTAATATAAAGTGTTCTGCTGATATATGAATAAAATATATAACATAGTTAATCTTTGTTTAAAACATATTGTTAATTCTAATTTCGCTACATTCTCTTCATTTTCATTATACTTTATTGCAAAAAAACAAAAAACTGATATATTCTTTTGGAACATTATTAATTAATGCTCAGAGCTTCCACAAAGACAGAAAGCAGAGCAGTTTCCTTTTGTAGTTTCTCATAACAGCTCTCACTTCAGAGAGACTCACACTGACACACAGATCAGCCTTAGAGCACTGAGAGCTTTAACACACTATTGATTCAAAATGTTCACAATGAAGACAAACCTTCTCATTCTTATTATGGCATCAGGTAATCACTGTAAACATTTGCAGGAAAAATTTCTTTAAAATGTTAAGTACATATAAAATATCTGTTTTTCACATAATGTATTTATATTAAATATAATGATATAATTCATGCTTTTCAGGTGTGTTTGGTGCTGATGAGATTGGACCATCTGGAGATCAGAAGACTGACATTTTTGGAAAAGAGGGAGAATCATTTACACTGAAATGCTCTTATGACTCAAGTAGTCAAAATGTTCAGCTTTACTGGTACAGACAGTATCCCAACAAACCTCTGCAGTATTTACTACTTAGAGGTGCTCGATCAAGGAGTAGTGATAGGGACACTGCAGACCGGAGGTTTGAGTCTGAAGCATCCAGAACATCCACTGAGCTCACTCTTAAAGGAATAAGACTGACAGATACTGCTCTCTACTACTGTGCTCTTAGAGTTGGAGCCCAGTAATGCAAAATGTCTGAAAAGCTTTACAAAAACCTGCACACATTCTGTCTGCTTTGAACAAAAGGAGAACAAAGTAACACCCAAACCACAATGCATTATCAGTTGTTCCACACACACTCTGATATAAAGCCTGTGCATGTGGCAGAAACAATGTGAATTTCAAGTGCAAAATAATTTGATGTAATTTTGTAGTTTGCAGTTTTTAACTTTTTAACAAAATATTTTCATTTAATTGTAATTAAAGCCTATTTAAAAATATACATTATTTTGTATACATTAAAAAATGTATTGGACTTATTTATTGATTAGGATTTACAGTTAATTGTAAAGCTAGGAGTTAAATGCTTTCATTCAGTCAGACCTACAAATATGGATACATTGTGGAATATTATACATTCTGCAAATAATCTATACATAACGTAGACTGTTTTTTCATGACTGGTTGGGAAATTGTAAGTGGTACATTGTGTGTTCATGTCTGCAAGATTCACATACAAAGAGTAATATACATTCTGTTTATGCTCTGATGTTCAGTATGTCTCAGCTTATTCAGACATCCTTTATATAAAGGATGAATTCATCTGCTTTTAAACTGGAATAACAGCTGAAAAATATTTTTTTACATCTCTGCCTTTGTTAGTTTTATTTTTCTTACTCTGTCCAATGTTGCTATCTTGATTAAACTTATGCCTTATATCTAAGGTTAGCTCCTTAATTACCACCTGGTGTTTTTGTCTAGCTATATTTTATTTTAAATCTTCTGTTCGTGTCATTCTTTTTCTTGTTTTCATTTCTATTCTCATTTTTCAACACTTCTCCATAATAAAAGCATCTCAACATTTATTTTTGCATCATTGTGCCTCATTCCTTGGAACCAGCGTGGCATACACATGCACATGCTCTTCATTTAGTTTCTTTCATTCATGCATTGTCTGTAAGCACTTATCCAATTCAGTGTTGCTGTGGATCCAGAGCCTACCCGGAATCACTGGGCGCAAGGCAAGAACACACCCTGGAGGGGGTGCAAGTACTTCACAGGGTGACACACACTCACACATTCAATCACACACTCACAACTATGGACACTTTGAGTGGCCAAACCAAAGTGTGTTTTTGGACAGTGGGAGAAAACCGGTGCACCTGGAGGAAAACCCATGCGGACACGGGGATAACACACCAAAATCCTCAGTTTTTTTTTTGTTTCAAAACCTAAAAAACTTCACATAAATAATTGTGAAAATATTTAGAAAATATGCTGTTGTTATGATACAGTCATAAAGTACATTACATTTATCATGTTGATATTGCTGTCCTATTTTGTGACTGAAAATGACAGTAGTATCTTAACATCAGTTTATAAGATTTGTTAGTAGGTAGTTGTGGCATTTTATTGTGAGGAATGTGTTTTACATAATGCCCAGCAATGCCTTACACAGTCACTGCTTACTGCTTTCTAATTGGCTGATAAATGTGAAGGAAGGAGTAGCAGATGATATACAAAACTAGTGTTAGGGTGTGAACTCCAGAAAGGAAAAAAGAACACAATGCTTCTCTGTTCATTTCTGTTTGTTGCAGCACTCACAGGTAGGAACTGATCTTCATTTACTCCATATACTTTTTAAAAAAAATATTCTTTATTTAACACTTTATTATAGTCAATGTTAAACTGAAGTGAATATGATGTACTAAAATAAGAAATGGGATATGATCCTTAAATGATCATAAATTATTTAAATCTTAACACAATTTCAGCTGTGGTGATTATATAAATATGCATAAATTGTTAAATCCATGTGATTAATTGATTCTTATCTTCAGGTGACAGTGTACAAGACAGTATTACTCCAACAAATCCTTCTGTCAGTGCTAAAGAAAAACAAACTGTGACACTCTCCTGTAATTATAAATACACAGTGTCTCTGATGAACCTACAGTGGTATCGCCAAAGTACCAGAGCTCCTTTTGAGTTCCTTGTTCTGGTGACAGAATCAGGAGAGAAACAGACAGCAGATACATATCCACATATATCTGCTACAGTTCACAAGAATCTAACACGTGTGGATCTGTTGATCTCCTCTGCTGAAATATGGGACTCTGCTCTCTACTACTGTGCCATGCAGCCCACAGTGACAGGAAATCCAGCTCCACTGTACAAAAACCTGCATAGATGTGACACTTCACGTTCGAGCTCAGGCTACAGAATGTGTGGTGATCATAATCAAACTCAAAATCAAAGGACACGCTTTTGGTAGTGTGAAATATTGTTATTTTTCACATAAGCCCTCTATGATACAGTGGCAGCACTATGTGAAAAAGTCTGCTTCAACATTCTCAAAAAATAATAATAATTAAAAAAAAAAAAAAAATTATCACCATTCTTGTAATGTTTGAATGAATACCTCCAAAAGTAGAAAAGGGGACTCACTTTCCAACATGTTTCTTCCCACTGATGATCCAGATCCTTCATCTGTCTGTAATGTCATACTGTGCTGCGAAATCTAATATTAGAATGACACAAGCCTTAAACCCTGAAACTCTTCACTGTACAGGTGTGGTTCTATGATGTGTAAGTTACTTTGCTAGAATAAAAAGATTGAGTGATAATTGCATTTGATCTCACACTCCCTAATATACTGAAACAAATATATATAAGGTACCTATTGTTGTAGACCATCAAGTTGTCCTTAAAGTGAATCAACATCGTAATTATGCTTTTACTGTCTTCAATCAATGCAACATTTATAAAATTCATTCATTCATTCATTCATTCATTCATTCATTCATTATCTGTAACCGCTTATCCAGTTCAGGGTCGCGGTGGGTCCAGAGCCTACCTGGAATCATTGGGCGCAAGGCGGGAATTCACCCTGGAGGGGGCACCAGTCCTTCACAGGGCAACACAGACACACACACACATTCACTCACACCTACGGACACTTTTGAGTCGCCAATCCACCTGCAACGTGTGTTTTTGGACTATGGGAGGAAACTCACACGGACATGGGGAGAACACACCAACTCCTCACAGAGGGTCACCCGGAGCGGGAATCGAACCCACAACCTCCAGGCCCCTGGAGCTGTGTGACTGCGACACTACCTGCTGCGCCACATTTAATTTTATAAAATTTTATAAAATTAAATGTGCTTATTTAATTCATAATGATACACGCTTATTTATTTTGTGAGGATGAAAAATGTTGAGCCTGTCGTTACTGATATACGTCCACAGATTTAGTTTATGTACACACTGTTCAAACACAAGAGGGCAGCAGTGATATGATTATGATTTACACACCTCCGGAAAACATTTCAGAGTCTGAATTGTTGTTAATTTCCATTCAAAGTAAAAACCATGCCAAAAAGTAAGATATTTTAAGAAACAATATATGAAGACACAAATTAAACATAAGTCACAAATATGTTTCACTATTACTAAACATATCCCAATCTGTCACAGTCTGCAACTTGTACAAATTGGCCCCACACATTTGCAAAAATATGCAATGTGAATTTATATATATTATATATATAATATTATATATTTCTTAAAACCAAACACATGGTTTCATAAATTTAATTTGAAACATAAATTGCAACTTGTATTTAATACGTGGATTAAAAGTTACACATTTGTCAAGTATTTTTAGACTAATCTCTCTCACAAAATTGAGTTATAGTATGTGAACAAAATTCCTTTTTTATTGTCTCACAATTCCTTATGAGAAGTCATTTATACTGGTACTTTTTCAATATTTTGTTACTTATTCCATGTGTTTATTTTTCATTTGTTTATATTTAGGGCGGCACGGTAGTGTCGCAGTCACACAGCACCAGGGACCTGGAGGTTGTGGGTTCAAGTCGTGTTCCAGGTGACAGTCTGTGAGTTTGGTGTGTTGTCCCCTTCACCGCGTGGGTTTCCTGCGGGGGGTCCAGTTTCCTCCCATGGTCCAAAACCATGTTGGTAGGTCGATTGTCGTTTCAAAAGTGTCCATAGGTGTGAGTGTATGTATCACCCTGTGAAGCACTAGGGCCCCCTCCAGGTGAGTTCCTGCTTTGCGCCCAGTGATTCCGGGTAGGTTTTGGACCTACCACGACCCTGAACTGGATACAGACAATGAATGAATGTTTATTTTTAATATCTATGCAAAATTATCCACAGAAGTATAATATTTCAACTGGTACCTGTTCATCAAGCACCTGGGAAAATTCAATACTACTCTCAACTTTAGATTCTCAGAGCAGTTGCTGCATGCTACAGTACTCTGTACAAGCACTTCCTGTGTGGATTACAGAGTCTATTTTTGTGTGTTAAAAGCCAGCCTTGTCAGGAAGAAAGAGAAATAATTCTCATATGCTAATATGAGTCAAACACAACTTACATTGATGTTACCGGCATCGTGTTACTGTGGGTCTGGAGTTTTAGAAAGAGCAGAGGTTCCTGGTACACAGAAGTATTTTGCAAGTTTTCTTACTTTGGGTTTTCTGTAATTGTAATGAAGAGGGTCTGTATCAGGGAACATAAATTAAGCTGTGTAGAAAGGTAGTAGATAATTGTTACACAATGTTCTTCAAAAAGCTTGGTAATGATTTATTCTTCTTAGGCCCAAGTCCAGCTGCCAAGCGTTTATCAGAACCCAAGACCTTATGATTCCTTATGCTCCAAATCCGATGTATGATTTCTGACTGAAACTTCACCTATTTAGGGACTCATTAAAATATATGCTGCTGAAAGTAAATATATAAAATACAACTAACCAATGACGTTGTGGAGTTCACAGCACCGGAGATGGCTCCACTTGTTCAGCATAATCACTTTGATCAGATTACTTCTTCTATCAGAAGTCACACAAACTAATCTGTGTTCACTAAGCTTCCATGAAGCTAAACATCTTTGAGTCTTTGGATTATTACTTCACCACTGTGGTCATCAGGGAAGTAGTAGGTCTGTATTCGAACACTGCCAATATTTGTACATAATGTTGTATTTTTAGTCCCCCCCCCCCCCCCCACTAGTTTTTATCACTTATTTCTGCTTAATGATTTTGAGTAACATATTGATAGAACATTTCCTAAATAAATAGAATATGTAATATGCATATATAAATGCAGTCTGGATCATTCATTTTAAACATTGTGTTCAAACATTGAAAGATGAATCATGAAAATCATCTACTACTTTTTGCTATTAACAAAATCTAAATGGGCATATATTGAAAAAAAAACATCGTCTGCTTCATCACTGACTATACACTTTTTTAATTTACGTAGTTTAATGATTTGCATATAATTGCCTTTGGTTTTATTAACATTTTTCACTGCATCTGAAATTATTTGGAAACAGGGATTTTAATGTCCAGTGGATTATGTTTTTCTTTTTTTTTTTTTTTTGCTATTAAGCTTTTTATTTCACTATTGTTCTCTTATAATATAATATAATTCTCACAAATACAGAAAAAAAGCAGAGCACCTGCTCACTGCAGAAAGCAGAAGTTTCCTGTTGATGTTTCTCATTCTCCACTCTGCCCATGCCAGACTAACACACAGACTAACACACAGAGAATCAGACTAACACACAGATCAGCATTAGAGCACAGAGAGCTGCAACGCACAACTGATTCCATCATATTCACAATGAAGACAAAAGTCCTCATTGTTCTCATTATGGCATCAGGTATTCAATATAAAGATGTGTCTAAAATGATAAAAATTAAAATTGTTTTTATTTATTTATTTTTTATTCTTCATTTCATTCAGGTGTATTTGGTGCTGATTAAATTGGACCATCAGAAGATCTGAAGAATGATGTGTTTAGCAAACAGGGAGAATCTGTTACACTGAAATGCTCTTATGATTCAAGTAGTGAATATCTCTGGCTCTTTGTATAGAGAGCATCACAACACAGCTCTACAATATTTACTGTTTAAAGGCGGCTGCTGGGAGAGTGCTAGCCGCACTTCAGATTCTAGATATTTGTCTACTACATCCAGAACATCCACTGCACTCACGGTTAGAGAACTAAGACTAACAGATACAGCTCTCTACTAATGTGCTCTTAGAAATGTAGCCCATTGATACAAAGTCTCTGAACACCTTTACAAAAACTTGACACCTCTCATTGCTTTGAACACAAGAACATCAAAGTAACATCCAAACCACAAAGCATTTTCTGTTACTAGACTCTCTCTGTTAACAACTGGTAGAAATAGGATGCATATTAAACAGTAAAAAAAACGTTGACGTATTTTTGCAGGTTAATCTTTTTAAATACTTCCAATTAAATGTTTCCAATTCTGTAAATTTGGCAATTTTTCATGGGTGCAATCCACATACTTAGTTCTACTGCTCATCCCACAAAGGCATGTTCCTTACAAATGTGGCACCATTTAAAAGGGAAAGTAACAAGCTTTCCAACGGTATATGATTTATTGCCAAGAAATTTATTTATTGAAATGATTTATTGCCAATTGTTACAACAAAGAAATAATCTGCCAAACACAAATTTCCTTACTTTTTGTGCTATGTTTATTTTATGTAATTGATCTATATTATAAACAGACCATGCCTTATGTTATGCATAGTGTAGAGGGATGGAAAGCCCCAGCATCACTGAAATCTGTGTAATTTCATTTCGTTGTTTAATAGATATCAATCTGGTTTATTTGGGATGAGCTGGATTGGCATTTGGGATACTGAACTAACCACAAAACATCCATACTTTTTTTGTTGGAAGAAACAGTGAATAGTGTTAACAAAATATTTTTCGATTATATAAGTAAGGTATGTTGTTCTATCACATCTTAATTCCAGATGTAGATGATCTTATATTTATCATTATTCAGTTATTTCATAAAAAAAGTCCTTTTGGGGGGTGGGAATATATATATATATATATATATATATATATATATATATATATATATATATATAGAACAACTGATCAAAAAAGGAAAACTGTGCATGTCTGTTCTTGGTGTATGGCAAGCCAAACAGGAAATATTTGAATATATAGAATGAAAGCTGATATATATAGAATGAACGCTGATATATATAGAATGAAAGTTGATATATATATATAGAATGAACTTTGATATATATAGAATGAACGCTGATATATATATAGAATGAACGCTGATATATATAGAATGAACGCTGATATATATAAAATGAAAGCTTATATATATAGAATGAACACTGTTATATATAGAATGAAAGCTGACATACAGGGGTTGGACAATGAAACTAAAACACCTGGTTTTAGACAACAATAATGCATTAGTGTGGTGTAGGGCCTCCTTTTGTGGCCAATACAGCAGCAATTTGTCTTGAGAAAGTCCTGTACAGTGGTCAGATGGATTTTAAGCCATTCTTCTTGCAGGACAGTGGCCAGGTCACTACGTGATGCTGGTGGAGGAAAACGTTTCCTGACTCGCTCCTCCAAAACACCCCAAAGTGGCTCAATAATATTTAGATCTGGTGACTGTGCAGGCCATGGGAGATGTTCAACTTCACTTCCGTGTTCATCAAACCAATCTTTCACCAGTCTTGCTGTGTGTATTCGTGCATTGTCGTCCTGATACACGGAATCACCTTCAGGATACAATGTTTGAACCATTGAATGCACATGATCCTCCAGAATGGTTCGGAAGTCCTTGGCCATGATCATTCTATATATATCAGCGTTCATTATATATCCCCCATACTCAAATAGCGGCCTCCTGGCCTTTTTAGGCCCATTGTTCATCTATTTCTGGCACGAGAGCTGTTTTGAAAAGTTTTTTTTTTATTATGATTTTTTTTTTCAATCGCGCTGTCCGCTCTTATTTTGAAATCGCGCACCGCGAGGCTGGTGATTGCCTCCATGGCAACAATAAACAGATAGCAGTAAAGTCTTCGAAAACGAGACAGTCAAAGTTTATTCTATATATATCAGCGTTCATTCTATATATATCAACTTTCATTCTATATATATCAGCGTTCATTCTATATATATCAACTTTCATTCTATATATATCAAAGTTCATTCTATATATATCAACTTTCATTCTATATATATCAGCGTTCATTCTATATATATCAACTTTCATTCTATATATATCAGCGTTCATTCTATATATATCAACTTTCATTCTATATATATCAAAGTTCATTCTATATATATCAAAGTTCATTCTATATATATCAACTTTCATTCTATATATATCAGCTTTCATTCTATATATATCAGCTTTCATTCTATATATATCAAAGTGCATTCTATATATATATAGCAGCTTTCATTCTATATATATATCAAAGTTCATTCTATATATATCAGCTTTCATTCTATATATATCAACTTTCATTCTATATATATCAGCGTTCATTCTATATATATCAAAGTTCATTCTATATATATCAACTTTCATTCTATATATATCAGCGTTCATTCTATATATATCAACTTTCATTCTATATATATATCAACTTTCATTCTATATATATCAGCGTTCATTCTATATATATCAAAGTTCATTCTATATATATCAACTTTCATTCTATATATATCAAAGTTCATTCTATATATATCAAAGTTCATTCTATATATATCAACTTTCATTCTATATATATCAAAGTTCATTCTATATATATCAGCGTTCATTCTATATATATCAACTTTCATTCTATATATATCAGCGTTCATTCTATATATATCAACTTTCATTCTATATATATCAGCGTTCATTCTATATATATCAAAGTTCATTCTATATATATCAAAGTTCATTATATATATATCAACTTTCATTCTATATATATCAAAGTTCATTCTATATATATCAACTTTTATTCTATATATATCAAAGTTCATTCTATATATATCAACTTTCATTCTATATATATCAAAGTTCATTCTATATATATCAACTTTCATTCTATATATATCAAAGTTAATTAAATATTTCCTGTTTGGCTTGCCATATCGGTGGGTTGAAATTAAAATATAACGAGATTTGCAATAAAAAATCTCATGCCAAGAACATGAAAAATTGACTTATTATGAAAGGACATATATCAAAATTAGAAGATTACACAATTAGAGTTGCGCATCTGAGGCTCAGAGAACTGTAGAATTGAAAGCTCTGTGTCCAATTCCTCAGCTCCATCAGTAGAGCCTTCACAGCTGAGAGAGTGGGTAACATCTTAGCAAGATAGCTGTAAAGCTAATTACCAAGGCTACCCATACGAACGTTGCGCTGCTGCTGTTCATGTGTCCAACATGTTTGCCCCTTTTAGTAAGACACCTGCTGAGACTGTAGCTAGACTTAAAAGAATAATGGTGTATAATGCAAAATACTATAAATAATAATGGTGAAATTGTGAAGCTGGTTCTCTTTGAGTTGGTCTGTGAATCCTTAGAAGTCTTATCTGTTATGCTGAAAAATCCCATTATAGTTTAGCAGAATTCATTTATAAAATTCATCAAACATATAATACAAACCAGATTCCAAAAAAGTTGGGACACTAAACAAATTGTGAATAAAAACTGAATGCAATGATGTGGAGATGGCAAATGTCAATATTTTATTCATAATAGAAAATAGATGACAGATCAAAAGTTTAATCTGAATAAATGTAATATTTTAAAGGAAAAATATGTTGATTCAAAATTTCACAGTGTCAACAAATCCCCAAAAAGTTGGGACAAGTAGCCATAAGTGGCTGGAAAAAGGGAATTGAGCATATAGCGAACAGCTGGAAGACCAATTAACACTTATTAGGTCAATTGACAACATGACTGGGTATAAAAAGAGCTTCTCAGCGTGTCAGTGTCTCTCTGAAGCCAAGATGGTAAGAGGATCACCAATTCCACCATTCATCCATCCATCCATTATCTGTAACCGCTTATCCAATTTAGGGTCGCAGGGGGTCCAGAGCCTACCTGGAATCATTGGGCGCAAGGCGGGAATACACCCTGGAGAGGACGCCAGTCCTTCACGGGGCAACACAGACACATTCACTCACACTTTCGAGTCGCCAATCCACCTGCAACGTGTGTTTTTTTTGGACTGTGGGAGGAAACCGGAGCACCCGGAGGAAACCCACGCAGACACGGGGAGAACACACCAACTCCTCACAGACAGTCACCCGGAGCGGGAATCGAACCCACAACCTCCAGGCCCCTGGAGCTGTGTGACTGCGACACTACCTGCTGCGCCACCGTGCCGCCCCAATTCCACCATTGTTGCACAGAAAGATATTACGCAGAATGGTGTTACCCTGCGTAAAATAGAAAAGACTTTTAAGTTATCATCATCAACCGTGCATAACATCATCAAAAGATTCAGAGAATCTGGAACAATTGCTGTGCGTAAGGGCCAAGGCCGTAAAACTCTACTGGATGCTCGTGATCTCCGGGCCCTTAAACGTCACTGCACCTCAAACAGGAATGCCACTGTCAAGGAAATAACATAATGGGCTCGGGAATACTTCCAGAAAGCATTGTCAGTGAACACAATCCACCATGCCATCCGCCGTTGCCAGCTGAAACTCTACAGTGCAAAGAGGAAGCCATTTCTAAGCAAGCTCCACAAGTTCAGACGTTTGCACTGGGCCAGGGGTCTTTTAAAATGGAGTGTGGCAAAATGGAAGACTGTTCTGTGGTCAGATGTGTCACGATTTGAAGTTCTTTATGGAACACTGGGACGCCATGTCATCCGGACCAGAGAGGACAAGGATAACCCAAGTTGTTATCAACGCTCCGTTCAGAAGCCTGCATCACTGATGGTATGGGGTTGCACCATACCATCATGTGGATTGAATGTTCTGAGCAGTGTGGATTGTAAAGAGTCCTTGGGTGTCTAGAAAGGCGCTATATAAGTGTAACGATAATAATAATAACGAGTGCTTGTGGCATGGGCAGCTTGCATGTCTGGAAAGGCACCATTAATGCAGAGAACTATGTTCAGGTTCTAGAACAACATATGCTCTCATCTAGACTTCGTCTCTTTCAGGGAAGACCCTGCATTTTTCAACAAGATAATGCCAGACCACATTCTGAAGCAATCACAACATCATGGCTACGTAGAAGAAGGATCCGGGTACTGAAATGGCCAGCCTGCAGTCCAGATCTTTCATCTATAGAGAACATTTGGTGCATCATAAAGAGGAAGGTGCGACAAAGAAGGCCCAAGATGATTGAACAGTTAGAGGCCTGTATTACACAAGAATGGGAGAGCATTCCTAATTCTAAACTTGAGAAACTGGTCTCCTCCCCAGATGTCTGTTGAGTGTTGTAAGAAGAAGGGGGGATGCCACACAGTGGTAAAAAATGGCCTTGTCCCAACTTTTTTGGGATTTGTTGATGCCATGAAATTTTGAAACAACATATTTTTTCCTTAAAATGATACATTCTCTCAGTTTAAACTTTTGATCTGTGATTTGTGTTCTATTCTGAATAAAATATTAGATGTTGGCAATTCACAATTTGTTTAGTGTCCCAACTTTTTTGGAATCCGGTTTGTATTTTTAATTATATAATCTTCTTCTTGAACATTTGGACAATTGACATAAATTAACAATTTAAGAGTGAATTTCGCACTGAAGACTTTTCTGTATATGTTTCAATTTAATACTCTTTCTGAGTGCTTTAATGTAAATTATGTATAATTAATTATAAATTATGTAACATTAAGTTAATGATCATTGCCAAATATAGTTCAATTTTATTTTGCTATACATTTTCCCAATGCATCACTGGTTCCCAGTTTCCCACCATTGAGAACAAAAGGGTAAAATCAAGGGTATTTCTCATCCTAACAATGGACATTTTTCCATTTACATGAGCCTCTGCTCCTGCACCACCAGGCCCGGAAAGAGCATCTTCCCTAATTCTGTGATCCTGCTGAACTCCTCATCTTAACTTTTACTGCATCATGGCACTCTCTGCTGTTCTTTGTCTTATAACTACTGCACAATTCATATTTGCAGTCTGCACTGTCCTCACCCACACTGTTTATTTTTTTTACCCTGCACAATTTTTTTTCTTTTACATATGCTGCTTTCACAATACATACAACCTATAGTTGCCATATTCCCACTCACTCTGTATATTTGTATGTTATAGCTGTACATTACCACTCCATTATCCTTAACTGTATTATAACCACAGCATTGGCTTCCACACTTACTTTTTGCACTCATATGTAAATTACACTCTATAATGTATTTCTAACTGCACTTCATTGGCTTCGTACCTGTACTCTGCAAAATGAAAATAAAGTTGAATATAATTGAATTTAATCTACTTAATTTTCATTGCCATTATATAGATCAATTCCTTTTGGCTCAGTCTTACTCAGTTTTACTCTGATGTTCCACAAAGACAGAAAGAGTGGAGTTTCCTGTCGTAGCTTCTAATAAGTGCACTCACTTCAGAAAAATACACACTAACACACAGATCAGCCTGAGTGGTTCAACACCCTTCCATCTGAAAATACTCACAATGAAGACAAATATTATCGCATTATTTATTATTTATTATGGCATCAGATACTTGCTATAAACAATTGCATGACAATATTTCAATAACATTTTAAGTATATATTTTATTATATATAACATTAATAAATTGTATAATATATAGTAGAATAGTTATATAATTTATATTTTTCAGGTGTTTGTGGTGCTGAAAAAATTGAGGGGATCAGGAGACTGAAGCTTTTAGAAAAGCAGGAGAATCATTTACACTGAAATGCTCTTATGACTCAAGTAGTCAAAATATTTGGCTTTACTGGTGCAGACAATATCCTGACAAACCTCTACAGTATTTACCTTTAAGAGGTGCTCGCTCACAGAGTGATGATTACAGATGTGAGTCTATAGCATCCACAATATCCACTGAACTCACTCTTGGAGAAATAAGACTGACAGATACAGCCCTCTATTACTGTGCTCTTGAAACACAAAATCTCTAAAAAGCTTTACAAAACCTTGTATAGCTTCTGTTTGCTTTGAACATTAGGAGAACAAACTAATACCAAAACCACAGTGCATTATCAATTATTACACTCACTCTGATAAAAGAACGTGCAGGTGGCAGAAAAAAAAGTGAATTTTATATTGCATGGTAATTTGATGAAATAATATATGTTATTCCTTTAAACATTTTGAGCTGAATCATTTCTAATGACAAAAATGCAATATATGCAAGGAACACATTAAAATATGTTTTAATTGGGAACAATTTCATGCTAACACTTTGCATGTACTCTTCTTTACAACCATTATACCCAATACCTTGGGAGATTATTGGAGAACACCCTGGAGGGGGTGCCAGTCCTCTCCACACTCGCACTTATGTACACTTAGTCACCAATCTTCTTACTAATATGTATTTTTGGACCATGGGATGAAACCGGAGCACTCAGAGGAAACCCAGACATGTGGGTTTGTAAACACACCAAACCCCTCACAAACAGTCACTGGGAGCAGGGCTTGAACCCACAACCCCAGGTCGCTGGAGCTGTGTGACAGCAAAAAAAATAACCTGTTGCTGACTGTTTACATCTTCGTTTAATTTAACAGGAATTTAGAAAACAAAAGCATTTGTAAACAATTATTTTCATAAGCAGTTATGTGAACAATTACATCTGTTACTTCAGATGTAAAATGTTCATAATAAATACATATAAAAACCTATTACGTATTGTACAAAAATACAATTCAATTGTAGCGTGGGAACTATATTTAAATTATTCATAATTATGATTATTATTATTGTTCTTAACACTCTTGTGAATAATGATAATAATACTTTGTTGTGAGACTTGATTACAGTTCCTTGCTAGGATTCTAGAAAGTGGGATCTTCTCAGGATTTTCAGATCATTCAAATCTTAGAGGATTATTTATTTGGATAAATAATTACCCATTACACTAGTACAACTATTCAAGCCTCATACGAACGTGAAACACCACATATGAATTTGTCACGGCTGCACAGGGAGGACGAGGAGACGGACGTAAACGCAAGGAATTTTATTAACACAGACAGAATCAAAATAAACATGTGTAATAAATACAAAACTAACTTAACAGAGCTAAAAAAGGACGGACAGGGAAGAGCCATGAACCAGAGTAGACCCGTGTGAACAGAAAGACCATGAAACACATATCTACGCACACGCACACACCAGACAAAGGAGCACTCAAACTACAGGGGTATATAAGGACAAGACAAATGAGGAACACCTGGAGACAATAACAAGACAGAGGCAGGACTAAGGTGGGGCTAGGGTGGAACAAGGGCGGAGACAGGAACAACAACAAACAGGGGCATGTGCTACATGAGCACATGGTGAGGAAAACAGGACTGGGCCAGGATGTGACAGAATTTTAGTACTAATAATATGAAAGTGATATAGGGTATGTTTGTAACTGCGATCTTACTGTAAAAAAGACTAACTAATAACTAAAATGTATATTTTATCAAAGGGACAAACAGGCATCAAGTCCTGAAAGTAGTTTTGAGGCCTTACTGACTTCTTGGGGTTTGCTCCATTTAGCCTAAGGACACCGCTTGTCTGCGTTGGTTGAAAATAGGGGGTCCAGGCCAAGCCTTGCTGCTCTGCACTGGCAGTCACGTCCACTGTGTTGTTCAGATGTTCTCTAAGCAGGAGTGAAAGGATCTGGATTTCGGCATCCAGATGGTCAGACAACATCGCAATTCTGGCTTGAAGGATAGGCTGGAGCAAGCAGGTGGCTGATAGGCGTCTCTTTGGCTAAATTCAGAATTAATTCAGAATTAAACAGTCCCTGTTTCAACCCTCTGTTCAGTCTCCAGTCCAGTCTGTTTCAACACTCTGTTCAGTCTCCAGTCCAGTCAGTTTCAACCCTCTGTCCAGTCTCCAGTCCAGTCCCTGTTTCAACCCTCTGTCCAGTCTCCAGTCCAGTCCCTGTTTCAACCCTCTGTCCAGTCTCCAGTCCAGTCCCTGTTTCAACCCTCTGTCCAGTCTCCAGTCCAGTCCCTGTTTCAACCCTCTGTCCAGTCTCCAGTCCAGTCCCTGTTTCAACCCTCTGTCCAGTCTCCAGTCCAGTCCCCGATTCAACACTCTGTCCAGTCTCCAGTCTAGTCAGTTTCAACCCTCTGTTCAGTCCCCGTTTCAACTCTCTGTCCAGTCTCCAGTCCAGTCCCCGCTTCAACCCTCTGTCCTGTCTCAAGTCCTGCCTCGTGTCCAGTCCCAGCCCCCAGCCTCAGTCCAGTCACCTGCCCTGTCTCCCGTCCAGTCCTCGTTCCCATCCAGTGTCCTGTCCAATGTCAAGCACCCTGTCCTGTCACCTGCTCTTGTCCAGCCTTCTGTCTCTAGTCTCGTTCTGTCCCCAGTCTTGTCTCAGTTTAATACATCTGTTGTGTCTCAATTCCCGTCCAATGTGCAACCCCTGTCACCTGTCAAGTCTTGTTTCTACTCCTGTCCTGTCTAGTCCGTTCTAGTCCTTAGTCCCGTCTCCTGTCCTGTCCCGTGTCCAGTCTCGTTTCCGGTCCTGTCAAGTCCCCAGCTTCATTTCCTGTGTCTGTTCCTGTCTTGTCCTGAGTCCTGTATCCAGTTGGTTTCTTTTCTTGTTTTCCTTGCTCCTCTCCTGCGCCAGCTCCTGGGGGTTCAACGTTTATGTGCCCCAGGAGTTGTGCGTTTTGGAGGGGGCATCTGTCACGTCCTGTGTTTGTTTTCCTAGCCATGTGCTCATTTAGCACGCTGTTTATTCTTGTCTGAGTCTCCTTTGTAGTCCTGCCCTCTCGTTATTGTCCCCAGGTGTTCCTTATCAGTGATCTGTGTATATATAGCCCCTTTGTTTCAGTGTTCCTCGTCAGTTCTTGTGTGTGTAGATGTGTTTTTCTTTCTTGGCGTCTCCCATGTCTACCCCTGTTCTCGGTTGTTCGGCAGTCTTCCTGTCTGTTCCTGTTTTGTTAGTGTGGTTAGTTTATGAAACTCCTTGATCGTGTTTGTTTTGTTTTTTGGTCCTGTTAAATAAAGACTCCTTGCATTTACGTCCACCTCCCTTGTCTGTCCTGCCCAACCGTGACAGATAGAATTTGCCGTGGATCAGAAATTGGGATACTATTCACGCTAGGGAGTGAGTTTCAGGATTCTCCGACTTTATGAACAAACTCTCTACACAGTATTTTTTTTCAAATCAAAGAATACTTTGAATACTACTATTGAAAAGGAATAATAATTATTTGATACATAGCATAATTATCAAATCTTAACGGCCGGATCAACGCAGGGGAAGCCCATATTATGATTTAATAATTGGCTAGGCCATATGACTTGTGATTAATGTGTTGCTAAATGAAGTTAATTAATATGTAAATTTATCAAGAGACTTAATTAGACATCAGCTTCTGATGCTTGGTGCAGATCAACCAACCGATGGGTACAGCGGTTCCGGTGACAGCAGAGAGTCCAAGCCTGGCTCTTCTGGTTCTCCCCGTGGGAGCTGCTGAGGCCCGGTTCACTCAGGAGTCGTCACTTATGGGGCAGGCCACTTCAGGCGCCCTCAGAGCATTGTGTCGTCAGTTGAAGAATTTCCTCTGGCTTGCTGTCCTGGTTGGGATTCCCCGAAATGAGGAAGCGTTGAATGGAGTGCTCTCTGGTTTCTAACTTTCAGATGTGACGTCTTGAAGTCTGCATCTACCATTAATATACTAATTATCAACTATTCTCAGGTGGCACCTTATTCTGGCCAAAAATATGTTTCACCTGCTTTGATCAGCCGTAAAACTAGGCTTTGATTGGGCAACAAAACGACAAACACAAAATAAATTGAGAATTGCTGACGGAGTTATTTCTACAGGCTTCTATCTGACTCAATCACTGAATTAAGCAATGCTAACTGACCCAAGGCGTCCCTTTTTTGGTTGCATAAAAATTGGTCAGTATCAGAGTCTTTTGAAGGCGAGGAGTCAGCTCCATTCAGCTGTTTCAGATCTGGTGACTTCTCTGTGACTCCTCGACTCTGACCCCGTTCGACTCTTTTCTTCCGAAGCGACTCTTTTTTCCGAACTGCTCCATCTTATGCTTCAGTGAAACCTGAATTAAGGCAGCCATCCAGCCAGCCGAGTCCTTCTTGATCTACTGCATGGACAGAACCATGGAGTTGGGGAAGTCTCGATGAGGTGGGGTGAGCCTAAATGTGATGTAGCAGAGTCAGCGATAATTAGTCATTAATTATTTATAAATGAATTAGTATTTCATTTTAATTAATTAGATTAATTTTGCTATGACTGATACACTGAACAGATAACATACAACTGTATTCATGAATGAATTTGCAATTAAGAATGTGGTACATTTATCAGATTTACACATGACTTTGATGAGCAAAATTCACAGAGACAGCACACTAATATAATATATATATATATATATATATATATATATATATATATATATATATATATATATATATAAAATTGGGATAACAATAACATTCAGAACAATGTATTAATTATTAAACTTTCATAGACTAGGCTAATTGACAAACCAAAGCTCTCAAATGACCTCAATAATGTGGGATGCTGTCCACTTGCTTGGCCAATTCAAGTTTTCTGTCACGCCTTCGTCTGTTGTCCCCGGTCATGTGCTCTTTTTAGCACATGGCTATGTTTTGTTTATGTCCTTGTCTCCGCCCTCGTCCCGCCTCCTCGTCCGTGTCATGTGTTAACCCGTCCTCCTCGTTATCTGTCCAGGTGTGTCTCGTTTGTGTCAGTATTTAAGCCCTCTTGTTTCACGTCCTGTTTGTCATACATTTCTCCTTTGTCCGTTGTCATATCAGTTGTGTTATTTAGTTCCTCTGTCTGTCTCTGCAGTTTGACTTTAGTTGTTTCATATCCAGTTGTTTCGTTTCCTTTCACTGTTTTGCTCCCCAGTCTAGTCTAAGTGTTAGTTTAGTTTCATTTCGTGTTGTGTTGTATCTACTGTCGCCTGTCATTGTTTTGTTATTTCTTTCGTTATAATTAAACTTTATCTGTGCTTTAGCAAGTGCGTCCACTTCCGTCAGTCCACCAAGTGATCCGTGACAGAATGTACGACCCAACAAAGGACGCAGCTAGCACAGACAGTTACTTTCGGAGGCTAGGAGAAGTCCAAGCGTCCATAATTCAGGCATTGGTAGCCTCTAGGACTTTAGAGGAGCCGAATTATGGACAGAAGGGCTGCTCCAGCGGGAGTCGCCGGCTCCAGCTCCTGCCTGGCGCTGTTCCGAATCCTATACCAGAGGAGTCGACTCGTGAATCGAGTAGTTGCGCCAGCGGGAGTCGAAAGAGTCGGCGGAAGAAGCGTGCTGGTGTCCCCCCCCTTGACGGTGAATTACCCCGGGGAAATTTTTTGGGGGGGGGTTAAGGGTAGGGGCTGTTAGCCTCCAACCTCAGGACGACGGAGGTGGGGCTAACAGGGGCGCACCTCTGAGGGATCTAATGGGTGCGCCTGTGAAACCCCCTAAACCCTCTACAGCTTCAGCGCAAGCCCGGCGAGCAGCACAAACCCCTGTCCTCGTAAAAGCGGCGCCTCCAGCCGCTCCTGTCTTCATGAACGCGGTGCCAACGGCCGCTCCTGTCTTCGTGAACGCGGCATCTCCAGCCGCGCCTGTCCTCGAGAGCGCGGCGCCTCCAGCCGCGCCTGTCTTTGTGAACGCGGCGTCTCCAGCCGCGCCTGTCCTCGTGAACGCGGCGTCTCCAGCCGCGCCTGTCCTCGAGAACACGGCGTCTCCAGCCGCGCCTGTCCTCGAAAGCGCGGCGCCTCCAGCCGCGCCTGTCCTCGAGAGCGCGGCGCCTCCAATCGTGCCTGTCCTCGAGAGCGCGGCGCCTCCAGCCGTGCCTATCTTTGTGAATGCGGTGCCTCCTGCCGCGTCTTCGTGAGCGCGTCGTGCGCCTCTCCTGTCTCCGTGGACGTCGTCGCAGTTTCTCCTGTCTCCGTGGATGACGTCGCAGGTCCCCCTGCCTCCGTGGACGTCGTCGCAGGTCCCCCTGCCTCCGTGGACGTCGTCGCAGGTCCCCCTGCCTCCGTGGACGTCGTCGCAGGTCCCCCTGCCTCCGTGGACGTCGTCGCAGGTCCCCCTGCCTCCGTGGACGTCGTCGCAGGTCCCCCTGCCTCCGTGGATGTCGTCGCAGGTCCCCCTGCCTCCGTGGACGACGTCGCAGGTTCCCCTGCCTCCGTGGACGACGTCGCAGGTTCCCCTGCCTCCGTGGACGACGTCGCAGGTTCCCCTGCCTCCGTGGACGACGTCACTGCACGGCTCCCTGTCTCCGTGGACGTCACTGCACGGCTCCCTGTCTCCGCGGACGTCACTGCAGGGCCTCCTGTCTCCGTGAGCGCGGCTCCCTCAGCCGCTCCTGTCCCCGTGACTGTGGCTACGGCCGCTCCTGTCCCCGTGACTGTGGCTACGGCCGCTCCTGTCCCCGTGACTGTGGCTACGGCCGCTTCTGCCCCCGTGACTGTGGCTACGGCCGCTCCTGGTCGTGTCCGAGGGATGGCCCCAAGGACTTTGGGGCCGATCCCCAGAACTGTGCCCAGGCTGGTTCCTCAGACTGCCCCACAGACATTTGCCAGTCCTGGGCACCCCCCTGTTATATTGGTTCCCCTGTCTGTCCCTGTCCTGGTTCCTGTCTCTGTCCTTGTCCCTGTGCCCTTGTCTGCCTTTGTCTCTGTCCCAGTCTCGGTCACTGTGTTTGTGTCAGTCACTGTGAATGTCTTGGTCCCTGTTCCCCTGTCAAGTCCAGTCCAGTCTCCTGTGAGTCCTGTCCAGTCCCCTGTCAGCCCTGTCCAGTCTCTGTTTCAAACCCCTGTCCAGTCACAAGTCCCATCTCATGTCCAGTCCCCTGTTAGTCATGTCCAGTCTCTGTATCCGTCCAGTGTTCAGTCACGTGTCTTGTCTCCATTCCAGTCCCCTGTCCTGTCACCTGCCCGTGTCCAGTCTTCTGTCCCCAAACATGTCCAGTCTCCGTATCCGTCCAGTGTTCAGTCACCTGTCTTGTCTCCAGTCCAGTCTCCCTTTCAACCCTCTGTCTTGTCTCAAGTCCTGTCACCTGTCCCGTCTTCTGTCCAGTCCCTGTTCCCATCCAGTATCATGTCCAATGCCAAAAATCCTGTCCAGTCTCCCGTCAAGTCTCATGTGTCCACTCCCGTCCTGTCCAGTCCGTTCTCGTCTCTTTTTCAGTCTCTTGTTGCCCCCCTTTGTCAGTCTCCTGTCATGTCCCATTTCCCATCTCATTTATCCGGTCCTGTCGTGTCCCCAGTTCCTGTGTCTGTTCCTGTCTAGTCTTGAGTCTTGTCTTCCGTGGTTTTGTTTTCCGTGCCCTCTCCTGTGCCAACTCCAGGGAGGTTTAGGAGTACGCGCCCCGGGAGTTGCGCGTTCATGGGGGGGGCATCTGTCGTCTCGTCATGTCTGTTGTCCACGGTCATGTGCTCTTTTTATCAATCAATCAATCAAATTTTATTTATATAGCGCTTTTCACAACAAAAAGTCGTCACAAAGCAGCTTTACAGAGATCCGGGTCCAAGCCTCCTATGAGCAAGCCAGGGGCAACAGTGGCAAGGAAAAACTCCCTCAGCACACGAGGAAGAAACCTTGGAAGGAACCAAGACTCATACGGGGAACCCATCCTCCTCGGGTCGACACCGGAGACACAACAGAGAACAGAAGTAAAAGTGAAATGACCGATGAAGGGGTTATAGTAATATAAATGTAGTATATTAGTGATGATAGAGAAGCAGAAATGAAAATGGTGAGGATGATGATATTAGTGATGTATGAGTCTGATGAAGGAGGAGGTGATCAGGGATTCAGTGTGAGTTAAAATTAGGTGCAGAGTTAATCTGAAATAAAACAGCATGGCCAAGCATGATAGTGTAGATGAGACAAGGACAGGATCTTGTACAGGACACAGGGGCTGGATCAGGGCAACACCTGGAGAGCAGCAGGACATCTCAAAGCATGAGAGAGAGACAGGAGAAAGAAAGCCAGACAAAGGGAACAAATAAAAACACAGAGGTTAGTAGTGTCATGGTAAAGAACGGGGAAATTTGTCCTGCGAAAAAAGCTTCCACTGGTCAGGCAAGAGAACCCAGCGACAGACAGCGTGTTGGCGGTTACTACACAGCTAACTAAGAATGCTGTAGCTATGGTGATATGACAGGGTTAACACAGAGCAGTGATAATATGAAAACCAGCCCGAACACCAATATAGAAGGAGTAACCTGAAGGTGAGTGATTAACCAAAAGCTTGTTTAAAAAGGTAGGTTTTTAATCTAGATTTAAAGATTGAGAGTGTGTCTGAGCCCCGAACAGTAACCGGAAGGCTATTCCAGAGTTGAGGAGCTTTGTGAGAAAAGGCTCTTCCTCCTGCTGTGTTTTTCTTAATGCGAGGAACAAAGAGTAGATGGGCATCCTGTGAACGAAGTGTACGTGACGGGCGATAAGGTATGAGAAGTTCAGTAAGATACTGCGGGCCTAAACCATTTAGAGATTTATAAGCTAAGAGGAGTATTTTATAGTCAATGCGAAATTTTACAGGTAGCCAGTGTAGGGACGAGAGAACTGGGGTGATATGTTCGAATTTTCTAGCTCTAGTGAGCACCCTGGCTGCTGCATTTTGAACTAACTGAAGCTTGTGTAACGCTTTGCACGAGCTCCCTTCCAGGAGCGCATTGCAGTAGTCTAGACGTGAAGTTATAAAAGCATGCACTAGTTTCTCTGCATCTTTTAATGATAAAATATGCCGAATTTTGGCAATATTGCGTAGGTGGAAGAAGGCGGTTTTGACTGTATTGGATATGTGGGTATCAAATGTGAGAGTCGAATCAAAGGCTACCCCTAAGTTTTTAATGATGGCATTGTGTTTTACTGTTGAATTATCAATAGCAGCATTTCTGAGTGAATGTATCTGAGTATCTTTACCTAGTAACAAGACCTCAGTTTTATCAGAATTTAACATGAGAAAGTTTTGCATCATCCAGTCTTTAATTTCAGTTAGACATTCTGTTATTTTACGTAGACAAGCAACATCATTGGGTTTGGCTGATATATACAGTTGTGTGTCATCAGCGTAACAGTGGAATTGAATCCCATGCTTACGGATTAGTCGACCCAGTGGCAGCATGTAGAGTGTGAACAATACAGGGCCGAGCACTGATCCTTGTGGAACACCATATTTAACTAAAGTATGATTAGAGGATTTATTATTCAGATAAACAAATTGGTAACGATCGGATAAAAATTTTTAGCACATGGCTATGTTTTGTTTATGCCCTTGTCTCCGCCCTCGTCCCGCCTCCTCATCCGTGTCATGTGTTAACCCGTCCTCCTCGTTATCTGTCCAGGTATGTCTCGTTTGTGTCAGTATTTAAGCCCTCTTGTTTCACGTCCTGTTTGTCGTACATTTCTCCTTTTTCCGTTGTCATATCAGTCGTGTTATTTAGTTCCTCTTTCTGTCTCTGCAGTTTGACTTTAGTTGTTTCATATCCAGTTGTTTCGTTTCCTTTCACCGTTTTGCTCCCCAGTCTAGTCTGTCTAAGTGTTAGTTTAGTTTCATTTCGTGTTGTGTTGTATGTACTGTCGCCTGTTGTTGTTTTGTTATTTCTTTTGTTATAATTAAACTTTATCTGTGCTTTAGCAAGTGCGTCCGCTTCCGTCAGTCCACCAAGTGATCCGTGACATTTACAAGCTGTTGATCAGTTCTAACGTGGAAGCTTTTGCGGAACAATGAATGAATTAATGATATAACATAATACAAAACAAATAATAATTAATTCAAAATTACTAATTACTGTTTTTTTCTGCAGAAGTTTTGATACTTGGAATCAGTTCCTTTACAGAGGCTTTCTTTTGCAGAGTCAGAGTGTATTGTCCTTTGTTCACTGATAAATACTGAAGACAACTCGTTGCTGGAACTGAAGATCTGAACTCCAAATGTACATTCCTCTGAACTCCTCCTATGGATTAATTCTCCACGAGAGCCCTTTTCAATGGTCCTCTAACTCCCTCCCAGGGGAGGGGCCCGTGCTCTGACTGGATCCTAAGGATTCGGCAGAGCTGCTGGTGATTGGTGATGGCTTAGTCCTAAGAACCTGCCCAGGAATCCAGCTGGGATTTTATTTTATTTAGATTGCATACTAATTATTTAATTCTCTTAAAAAAACAAGATATTGGAATAAAATGTTTTCTGGTGGACTATTCCATAGTCAACTGGACATAACTTATAATCAAATTAACCCAAATACAGAATAATTTATGAAATAAAGACGTGATTTTTTTGTTTAATACAATGAATGGTTAACTAAGCAGAGAAGACTTCTCAATTAACGTTACTAACATTAATCTTAGTCATTAATCTTATATATATATATATATATATATATATATATATATATATATATATATATATATATATATATATATATAAATAACACTTGTAAGTTAAATAGATTTAGTAATTTGATTCTTTTTTGTGGGGAATTTTACTTTCTAGCGTTGGCCGTAAACTCAGAAATGAAAACGACAAATTCATCTTTAAAAATCTAGGTTGGATTATATCAGGGACTCAAGAATGCAAGAAGGTTTGTAAGATAATACAACATTGATTAAAAAGGATTAATCATTGTACAAAAAGAAAAATATACAGGAATTGTAGCAGGGCTGTTCATATAGTAGTGAGAGATTTTAACAGTGTGTATCTCAAACGTGTCATGCCCAATCTCTACCAGCAAACAGACTGCCCCACAAGAGGCGGAAAGGACACTAGCAAATACATTTGCTTGAGGTCCCACATTCTAAGCTAAGTACCATTGGAAATAGAACATTTTGTGTGGTAGGTCCAAAGCATCCCGATGAACTGCGAGTTTGTTTATGTTTTTAAAACCAGACTTAAAACTCATCTTTTTAAACTAGCATATGGATGATTATAACCAGGGGTATACAGGGGTTGGACAATGAAACTGAAACACCTGTCATTTTAGTGTGGGAGGTTTCATAGCTAAATTGGACCAGACTGGTGGCCAATCTTCATTAATTAAGAGCAGAGTGTGAAGGTTCAATTAGCAGGGTAAGGGCACGGTTTTGCTCAAAATATTGCAATGCACACAACATTATGGGTGACATACCAGAGTTCAAAAGAGGACAATTTGTTGGTGCACGTCTTGCTGGCGCATCTGTGACCAAGACAGCAAGTCTTTGTGATGTATCAAGAGCCACGGTATCCAGGGTAATGTCAGCATACCACCAAGAAGAACGAAACACATCCAACAGGATTAACTGTGGACGCAAGAGGGAGCTGTCTAAAAGGGATGTTCGGGTGCTAACCCGGATTGTATCCAAAAAACATAAAACCACGGCTGCCCAAATCACAGTAGAATTAAATGTGCACCTCAACACTCCTGTTTCCACCAGAACAGTCCATCGGGACTCCACAGGGTCAATATACATGTATTGTTCTCTTATGTGTCCATCTTTACTGTTTTCCCCACATCCGGGAGAGTTATGGTGTGGAGAAGCCCCAACGAAGCGTACCACCCAGACTGTTGCATGCCCAGAGTGAAGCATGGTGGTGGATCAGTGATGGTTTGGGCTGCCATATCATGGCATTCCCTTGGCCCAATACTTGTGCTAGATGGGTGCATCACTGCCAAGGACTACCGAACCATTATGGAGGACCATGTGCATCCAATGTTTCAAACATTGCATCCTGAAGGTGGTGCCATGTGTCAGGATGACAATGCACCAATACACACAGCAAGTCTGGTGAAAGATTGGTTTGATGAACATGAAAGTGAAGTTGAACATCTCCCATGGCCTGCACAGTCACCAGATCTAAATATTATTGAGCCACTTTTGGGTGTTTTGGAGGAGCGAGTCAGGAAACGTTTTCCTCCACCAGCAGCATCACGCAGTGACCTGGCCACTATCCTGCAAGAAGAATGGCTTAAAATCCCTCTGACCACTGTGCAGGACTTGTCATTCCCAAGACGAATTGACGCTGTATTGGCCGCAAAAGGAGGTCCTACACCATTTCCCCTTTTGTATTTCTTCTTTTGTACAATAGATAATAGTGTCCTTGGGCCTCTTGAAAGGCCCATAATAAAATGTTTTACTATTATTATTACTCTACATTTAAAGATGGATATAAAGCACAACTCAATCCAGCGCTTGGAAAATCTGACCATGACATTTTCCTGATCCCAATATATAAACAAACCTTGAAGTAGGGATTTCCGACACAGAGGGAGTTCTCACACTGGATGGACCAAACAGAGCCAGCTCTCCAGACTGCTCTCAATGACATTGACTGGGACATGTTCAGGTGGAGCTCAGATGACATCATGTTTTACGGAAGTAGTTGTGGGATTTGTTAAAGGCTAAGCACCAGCTATATGAAAGTGTCAAACAAATAAATACAGTGGAATTTGAGTTCCTAACTTGTGTTTACTGATAGTCAGAAAACATGTTATTTCTTTCTAATTCAAGGAATTAGGTTTAAAAGACCGTTACCCCCCAAAATGGTGTTCAGAAACTCTAACAGGCGTCTTGCATGTGACGTAGATAGTGGACAACAACTCTAGAAGTTGCACTTAATTTAATGCAAAATGACGAAAAGGTGTGTTGTTTCTGGCTGCAATAATTCAATGTACAGTGGGACATCTGTGCACAAATGGCCCACAGATCCCAAAATATCCAGAAAATGTATTAAATTTGACAACTTTAAATGGGCACTTTGGAAAGGACCATCTGCTCACTCCATTATCTGTAGTGCTCATTTCACTGGCGCTTTTCCAACAATACGGGCATGTAAGGAAACCAACGAAAGGTGTTCAAGAACCTCTGTATACATGGAGGTAAACAGGGTAAGTACACTTACTTCACCTGTTTTAGTTGGTGTTAGTTAACGTTAGCTTGATTTGCTAAACTTGGTGGCTCAGATTATACTCGGCTATGTAGCGATTTTTGCATTATGGAGGTTTATAGTGTCAGATGAATTCGAGTTCAACTTCAATCACATTTACAAGAATAACGGTACATCTAAATTTGAGTTTAGCTTATTGCTAGGCTATTGTCATGAAAAATGTTTGTTATTTACCTTGCTAGATACTGTCATAACAGTCAGTCATAACGGTGTTTTACTGTGGCGTTGTTCAGCTGTTGTCCAACAGTGATGTCACGGTTGCGTTCAAGAATTTCCATAGCGAGCTCTGGTTTTTCCGTCAATTTAATAAAATTGTCAGTTTTAAAGCAAATTAAGCGCGCTATTTTCATTTTAATCCATACTTATATATGTCAGTAACTAAACTAATGTGAAATATTCATGGAGGTCCATTAAGTGGTGCTTAGCCTTTAAGAAAGCTCATGGATGATACTCTCCTCAAATACAAGATCAGAACATTTCCAGAAGCCATAGGTAGATAAGACTACCCGTGATGCTCTGTCATCCCGCACTGCTGCCTACAACATGGGGTTCACCACTGGAAATATGGACCAGTACAAGATTGCATCATACAACATCCGAAGAGCAGTTAAGGAGGTGAAACGACGCCACAGGAGAAAACTAGAACTACAGTTCCAACAGAGTGGCACTAGAAGCCTGGGCATTGACTGAGAACTATAACAGACTATAAAACTCCACCCACCACCCTGGTAAACGCAGATGCCTCTAGCAGATGAGCTGAACTCCTTCTATGCTTGCTTTAATGCTGCAGCTAATGCTGATGTGTCAGGAACGCTGAGTCGGACTGACGGAGACGGACGCACACGCTACAGCACAGACTTTTATTTACAAGAAAATAACAAAAACACAAATGAACTCGAGGGCAAACACGAAGCAAGGAAAGAACATGACTAGGAACGAGAACATGAAACAACAAGACTAGAGCTAGGAATTCTAACAAAACGACATTACTAGGAATAGGAAACACAACGAGAACAAATGACCGATACAAGCAAGTGACAACAGGGAACTTAAATATATGAACAGACGAGACACCTGAACCAGATAACGAAGAGGACGGACAAGGAGGCGGAACAAAGGCAGAGACAAGGACAATACCAAACAGAGCCATGTGCTGAGAGAGCACATGGCGGGGAAAACAGACCAGACAGGATGAGGGCGTGACAGATGCCCCCTCCTGAACGCGCAACTTCTGGGGCGCGTAACCTAGACCCCCCAGGAGATGGCGCAGGAGGGAGCACGGAAAACAAGACAGGAAACCAACTGGAGACAGGACTCAGGACAAGACAGGAACAGACACAGAAAATGAGGCTGGAGACATAAGATTAGAAACAAAAGACTAGACTCTGGACAGAACAGAAGACTGACAAAGGGGAGAAGCCGGTAAAGAATCTAGAAACGGAGACAAGAAAGAACTATAAACGGGTGGCAAAGCACTGGAATGAAGAGGAGAACGGACTGGAGAAAAAAACCTGAGCAGGGACAGAAGACTGAACTGGGGACAAGACCGACAACTGATTGACTGAACTAACAGGAGACGGGACCTGGGACTGGAATGGACTAGACTGGACAGGAGTGGTCACATGAGACTGGACGGGAGTGGACACATGAGACTGGATAGGGTGCTTAACATTGGACAAGGACTGGACGGGAGACAGGACAGATGACGGGACTGAGGCCGGGTCCTGGGACTGGGCTAGAAACAGGGCAGGAGCTAGAGACAGAGCTAGAGACAGGAAACTGGGTAAGTGACTGAACTTGAGACTGGACTGGGGCTGGGTGCTGGGACCGGACAGGAGACGAGACTGGTGACGGAATGGAGAACTGGGAAAGGACACGAGGCAGGACAGAGGGTTGAAAAGGGGACTGGACCGGACCGGAAGTTAAAGCACTGGCCCTAGTATCAAAATTAGGGTGACCAGACGTCCTCTTTTACCCGGACATGTCCTCTTTTTTAGACTTAAAAAAAATGTCCGAGCAGAATTTCACAAACGTCTGGGATTTTGTTTTTTTAGAGCTTACATAGAACTTCGAGAAGCATTTCATTCACAAACTAGCCCCGCCCTCCCCTACTCCATTTGGTTCGCTTGAGTGAGAAGGGGGAGTAGAAGTAGCCTAAAACCTTCGGATTGGACGATCTGACTGTAGAGCTACTGTTATTGGTCGATAACCTTCTCTGTAAACATTTAATTGGTCAGTCTGCACGTCAGTAGTCGTATAGCCCCCCCGGAGATGTGTCTTCTTTTTCACCATCTCAGATCTGGTCACCCTAATCAAAATGAATGGGGTGCTTGACAGTTCAGAGATCATGTTCACCATCACAGAGCAGGAGGTAAGGAAGGCTTTCAGGAGAGCAAACATCAGAAGGGCAGCAGGGCCTGACAACATTTCTGGGAGTCCTCAGAGTCTGTGCTAATCAGTTAGCACCGGTGTTCGCTGACATTTTCAACCAATCCCTGGCACAGTCCATAGTTCCTGCACGCTTTAAACAATCAATTATAGTTCCAGTCCAGAAGAAACCTCAACCATCATGTCTTAATGATTATCATCCAATACTGCTGACTTCAATTGTGATGAAGTGTTTTGAAAGGATAAGCAGAGACTTTATCATCACTTCACTTCCTGTGTCTTTGACCCGTTCCAAATTGCGTACCACCTTAACCATTCAACAGATGACGCCATCACACACCTACTGCACACAATACTGGCCTATCTGGACACTAAAAGAGAGAACTATGTAAAAATGTTATTTGTTGATTAAAGCTCAGCTTTTAATACAATAATTCCCTCCATACTCACCTCGAAATTAGAGGATCTAGGACTAAGCTCATCAATGTGCAAGTGGTTTGGAAGCTTATTGGCAAACAGAACACAAACAATACTTTTAATATATGAGCAATATATGAGTTTTATCATGTAGTCAAAATAATTATATTAGATTACACCCGGCTCAAAATTAGCTGAAGCCCTGAGAGCCGTTAGTGAGAGTGAGTGAGTGAGAGACAGACAGAGAGAGGGGTGTGTGTGTGTGTGTGTGTGTGTGTGTTTGGCTGTGAGAGAGAGGGGTAATGTGTGTAAGTAGAAGCCCTTAAAGCCCGTGGGTGAGCGAGCAAGATTAGGAGAGAGACATGGGTGTGAGACTTGATTTCATGACATTATTGTTAGCGTGAATTACACTCAGAAGCAGGTAGTACTCAGGAGCAACTCAGATAAATGTAACAGTAGTAATGAGCTAAATCTACCAGAAGAGGGCAGGTTTAAACCAGATTCACTCGAATGAAGAGAATACAAAAGGGTGCTAAAATATGTGAGCAGGTTAAGAAACCATAAGGAAATCTAAAACTGCAGTTTAATCATATAATTTTTATGGCCATTGGCTTCTGTTAAATATTTTAAATTTATCTAGAATATTTTGACATTAACACCTTTGTAAAGAGCATTAAGTGCATCACATTAAACAGTTATCACAAACAATTATCTGATGCTCCTTTACCCAGAAAAGTTTGTTCTTTGTATGCAACTAGGAGGAATACTAACTTAGCATCACATAATTATGAATTATTATGTGATTTTTTTCCCTCAGTGGTGGTAACAGGCTACAATTCGCTATAATGAGGCACAACACATACAGTATCTAAGGTTCTGCATAAAGAAATGTAAATCAAATTAATAAATTGCTACTTGGGTAAAATAATGAAGATTAAAGTGACATTAAAAATGACTTCCCAAGAAACAGTATGGTATTTTTTTAGTCAACATTGGTTTAAAATAAAAAGACTGATTTTATCCCATGGTCCAAAAACACATGTTGGTAAGTGGACTGGCTACTCTAAAGTGTCCGTATGTGTGAGTGAATGTGTGAGTGTGTGTTGCCCTGTGAAGGACTGGCATCCCTCCAGGGTAGGTTCCTGCCTTGCACCCAGTGATTCCGGGTAGGCTCCTGACCCACCACGACCCTGAACTGGACAAGCGGTTAGAGACAATGAATGAATGAATGAACACATTTTCATTCTTATCTACATTCCTCTGTTCTTATAAAATATCCTCTGACAAATGTAGGAGGAGCCTTTACAGGTTTGAAAAGCAACACCTAAATCTCTTCTCATTATCCCAGCACTGGAGTCACAATGATGTTTCTGTGCATAGCGACTGTGTTTATGATTATGTTAGGTAAGTGTTGACTAGATTTATATTTATCTCAAACATGTTCTGTTTGTGGCTGACTTTGGGATGATGTGTCTAAATATGACAGTGTTGAATTTGTTAGTTATTCTTTTGTTTACAATGCTGAAGTTTTTATGCTATATTTAAAAAAAAATCTTCACAGGGAACAGTTCTGCACAGTCAATATCACCAGTGGGGAACAAAACTCAGGTTTATGCTCTTGAAGATGATAAAGTTATTATCTCCTGCAAGTATGATGTGTCTGCATCTGCTGGCAACTCTCTACATTGGTATCGACAGTATCCTGGATCAAGACCTGAGTTTTTACTTCTGATATTAGCAGCAACAAAAAAAACTGTAACCAAAGCAGTCCCTCCATTTGAACGATTGGACGCTGAAGTGAATATAACAGAAAAAAGGGTGGATCTGTTGATCTCCTCTGCTGAAGTATCAGACTCTGCTCTCTACTACTGTGCCCTGCAGCCCACAGTGACAGGAAATCCAGCTTCACTGTACAAAAACTCATTTCATATCCCTCTTAGCACATTCCTGCACATATTTCTAAAGATTAATATGACATTTTATTACATAAAACCTACACAGGACACGTCCTAATCAGAACTTAAGGAATTAAGAAATTAAGGTATTAATTTGTTAATTAGTTAATTTGTTCTGTAGGAGGGTACTTGTTCTGGCCTAAAGTATACTCAGTAAGCCAGAAAAAACAGAAATCTTCTAAAACCAAGACTCTATTTTGCCATTTTCAAACTTCTTAAAGAAGCATTCTGTAATATTGACAGCAAATGTTTAAAATGGGAATTACAAACAGATTCAAAACTGTGGAGAGACGTCTGACACCCTCCCCCCTCCTCCCCAGATGCAAAGCACTCACGCTGGCTGTTTAAGAAATATATAGGAGCGCAAGGAGAATGTACATCACTACACTAAAACATCTCCCTATGCTAGAGAAAAGCAAAAAGTGAACAAGTGGCCGTCATTCTTCCTGCATTCATAAGTTTTATTTCCAGTAACTACCTTAAATTCCACTAGATGAGGCTGATATTATCTTCCTAATTGATTTCCCCCTTCCTCTATAAATGTAATTTTAGGTGGCAGATGTTTGCTTTTTCTTCTCTATACACATATTCATGTGTATAGTTCCACCTTAAATAGGTTAGTTTACAAGGTTGATATTGGCATTTTTGCCAGCTTCTTATTTGAATTCTCCATTCCGCCTAAAATGGGTGAAGATGCAAAGGTAAAGACTGCACAAGTTTTTGAAACACAACATTTATTCCACACTTTTTTCATTTAAAGTGAATGTCTACAACTGCGGGGAAATGCAGCTCTGTGCTCCATGTCTTTTAAGGTGGAACACTATGTTTGAGGGATAATAAGGGCTGTTGAACACATTTGTAAATCAAGATGTTTAATAAAATTTAAGTAAAAGTAAAATTTAATAAAACTCAACTTTAAGTAAAAGATTTGTTACTTGGGCAAAATAATGATGAAGATAAAAATTGACATTAAAATGACCTTCCCAAGAAACAGTTTATAATTTTGAACTTACATTCTTGTCTACATTCCTCTGGTCTTACATAATATCCTCTGACAAATGTAGGAGGAGCCTTTATAGGTTTGAAAAGCAGCACCTATATCTCTTCTCATTACCTAAACACTGGAGTCACAATGCTGTGTCTGTGCTCACTAACTGAATTTATGGACATTATAGACAAATACGTGTGAGAATGGTTTGCACATTTTCTTGTAATTTTTCCACATATCACCAATTTGTACTCTCTCTGCAAAGTTTTATGTATACGCATGGGTCAAACCTTGCTTAAATACACCATCATTTTAATCAAAGTATTTCTTGATAAATCACAGTTTCTGCGTGAGATGTTACACAGGCAAGATGCATGTCATGATACACCTCATAGGAATGGATGCAAAAAAGAAAAAGGCAAATAGAAAGTCTATAATCTTTGGGTTTGTCCATAACAAGTTAGAAATGTTTCGAAGAAATAGAAAAAAAAAAAAAACCCAAAACAGATGCTCTAAGCTTTCCCAGGAGCTTATCCAACTGGAATTTTCAAGGCAATAAATAAATATTTCTAACTCTAACTGGGGATAAAGTACTATGCTTTAAAGAAAGCACACTGGCGAATTGGATTCTCAGGATTTTAATGGCTGTCTCTTGAATAAAACTATGATTCTTATATATCTGGAAGCATTTTTCCCTCTGTTTGGACTGTTATAATATGCATTTTGTGTGTCATCACCAAACATTAGTACCAGGAAGACGTTCTCATTACCACCATGTTATTTCATTTAGAGCAAAAATATATTTTTTAAAATGATTGTAAATAATCTGCCATTAAAAACTAATAACAATGCAACTATTGAAAAATATTTAAAATATAAAAACTTAAAATTAAATGTACACATATAAAAAAATGTGCCTTATTAAAAACAGAAAAGAATAATTTAATGGTGTAAACATGAAGAAATATACCTCAGATTTATTTTAAAATTAATAATGTTTATTACACAAATGAGTTAAAATAACCTGCTCACTTTTTCCTGTTAAAAATAATGTTTTGTAATTGTAATGAAAATGACATTTTTCTGTGCCACTTGGCAAATAAATATAACAGGTTTAAATTGTATAGAAAGTCATTTGTAGCCATGATTACTTTTTTCAATTATTCAAAATAAAAACAAAAAATCTTTTAAGGGTTAAAATGTTTTAATTTGAGGGTTGAACTTAGAGCAACTGAGGAAAATGTAACAGGAATGTAATGAGGGAATTCTCCCAGAAGAGGGCAGGTTTAAACTAGATGCAGTTGAATAAGGAGAATACAAAAGTGAGCTAAAACGTGGGAGCAGATTAAGTGTAATTATTGGTTTTAAATGGTTTCTTTAAGTTATTAGTACCTAAAGTTCTGCATGAAGAAATGCAAATCAAATTTATGTATATGGGTTTGTTACAGTCAAATACTGATGATGCAAAACAAACTCTTTCGAATACATTTTTTTATTTTTTTAAAAATCATATTGGTTTAAAATAAAAAAGGCAGAAATCAGTGGTTGATAAACTCTTAAAAGTCAAAGAATTTGATTTTTATATGGAAGCTGTTCCGTTCTTACCTATATTTCTCTGGTATTATAAAATATCCTCTGACAAATGTAGGAGGAGACTCTACAGGTTTGAAAAGCAGCACCTAAATCTCTTCTCTTTATCCCAACACTGGAGTCACAATGATGTTTCTGTGCATAGCGACTGTGTTTATGATTATGTTAGGTAAGTGTTAACAAGCTTTATATTTCTCAAAAATGTCTGTGGTGATGTGTTTGAATATGACAGTGTAAATTTTTTAGTAATCCTTTTGTTTACAATGCTTGTATTTGTGCTATATTTAAAATAATTAATTCTTCACAGGGAACAGTTCTGCACAGTCAGTATCACCAGTGGGGAACAAAACTCAGGTTTATGCTCTTGAAGATGATGAAGTTATTCTCTCCTGCAAATATGACATGTCTGGGTCTAATACTAACTATCTACACTGGTATCGACAGTATCCTGGATTCAGACCAGAGTTTTTACTGATGATATTAGCAGCAGCAAAAAAATCTGTTACCAAAGCAGTCCCTCCATTTGAACGACTGGACACTGAAGTGAATATAACAGAACAAAGGGTGGATCTGTTGATCTCCTCTGCTGAAGTATCAGACTCTGCTCTCTACTACTGTGCCCTGCAGCCCACAGTGACAGGAAATCCAGCTCCACTGTACAAAAACTCATTTCATATCCCACATAGCTCCTTCCTGCACATTAGTGCAATTTTTCTATCATCAGTATTGCATAAGTCCTACACGAGGCACCTCCTATCCAGAATAGTTCATAATTTGTCTGTGCACGGTAACAGAATAAATGTGTCCTTTGGTCATTTTTTTTTTATTTTTTGTCTCTTTTCAGAATCTGGTGTTTTCAGTCAGTGTTATTTATTATTTTGTCCTCTTACTTGGCCTGTCCTCCAGTTAACCCAGTAAAGGCAGCAAAACCAGCATGGATAGATACACAGTTCTGAGCCAAAAGCCATATTTATTAAAAGAATAAGATATAAACAAAATGGATAAGATTCTCAGGTATATAGGGTTTAAGAATGAGGCTTATTTGACCTCAGACGAAATGATTAATATCAGGGACACTAATAAAATTGAAAGGAAATTGGATGTGTAACTCTTTGTTAAACCAAGACTGTGGTATTTTTTTTAAAAGGAAGTGGATGTAGAGCTAACAGTTAAAACATTGTGGCATCAAATACATGTTCAGTTTTCAGTTTTTCACATTTGAAGGGAAACCCAAATATAGATTATTGTGTGTATATTTCATTTTATATCTTATTTATTTAGATTTTTATTCTTATTTTTAAATGGATTTAATCCTTTGGGTCCAAGAGTAAAAAGGCAGCATCCTCTCAAATTAAGCACTGATTACAGGTGGGAAAAAGTGAAAATAATTACACAAATTACTTAGAGATAATGAAATAACACACCAAGTGGTTTACTCGTGGGGTTATATTAGAAAATTACCACTGACCAAAGTATGTTCTCCCAGTATTTCAGTCTTGTCTAAATGTTGTCGAGCAAACTTTAACCACGCTTCAACATGGTTTTATTCAGCAATGGAGTCTTGCATGGTGAGTGTGTATACAGGCCATGGTACTTGTGCATTCCTTGTTTTCTTCAAAACAATTGTACCTGCTGATTCCAGGTCTTTCTATAGCTCTCCACAAGTGGTCCTTGCTTCTTGAAAGCTCTTCTGGGTTTGTATACAATTTAAAGCTGTTATATTTATTTGCCAATTGGCATAGAAACATTATTTTTAACAGGACTATTGGGACTGTTATAATATGCATTTTTGTGTCATCACCAAACATTAGTACCAGGACACCATTCTCATTACCACCATGTTATTTCATTTAGAGCAATAATATATATTTAAAAATTTTTGTTAATACTCTGCTGTTAGATAAAAAAACTAATAATGCAACCATTAAAAAATATTAAAATAAAAACCTAAAATTAAACATAAACATATTAAAATGTACTATAATAATCGTTTAATGGTGGAAACATGGAGAAATATACCAGATTTATTGTATAATTAATAATGTTTATTACAAAAATGAGTTAAAATAACCTGCTTGTGATCACTTTTTCTTGTTAAAAATAATGTTTTGTAATTGCAATGGGAATGACATTTTTCTATGGCACTTGGCAAATAAATATAACAGGTTTAAATTGTATACAAAGTCAGTTGTAACCATAATTCATTCTTTAATTTAAAGTGTGAACATATGTTGACATAATTAAAACAAATTTTTTTGCTCCTTCAAAATTTAAAAAAGTTTTCTTGTGAGTGTTATAATGTTTTAATTTCAGGGTTGTACTCACAGCAATTGAGGAAAATGTAACAGACTTGTAATGAGGAAAGTCTCCCAGAAGAGGGCAGGTTTAAACTAGATTTACTTGAATGAGGAGAATACAAAAGGGAGCAGGTAAAGAAACAATTTAAACCAATAATTACACTAATGGCTATTAGTTTCTAAAGTTCTGCATGAAGAAATGCAAATCAAATGTATGTAATTGTATTTGTTACTGTCAAATGATGATGCAAAACAAACACTTTCCAAGATTTAAAAAAAAATCATATTGGTTTAAAATATAAAGGCAGAAATTAATGGCTGATAAACTTTTAAAAGTCAAAGAATTAGATTTTTAGTTGGATACTGTTCCATTTTTATTTACATTCCTCTGTTTTTATAAGATATCCTCTGACAAATGTAGGAGGAGTCTCTACATGTTTGAAAAGCAGCACCTAAATCTCTTCTCATTATCCCAACACTGGAGTCACAATGATGTTTCTGTGCATAGCGTCTGTGTTTATGATTATGTTAGGTAAGTGTTAACAAGATTTATATTTATCTCAAAAAATGTCTGTGGTTGATGTTGTGGTGATGTGTCTAAATATGATAGTGGTAAATTTGTTAGTAACCCTTTGGTTTACAATGCTTGTATTTGTGCTATATTTAAAATGATTCATTCTTCACAGGGAATAGTTCTGCACAGTCAATATCACCACTGGAGAACAAAACCCAGGTTTATGCTCTTGAAGATGATGAAGTTATTCTCTCCTGCAAGTATGTGTCTAAGTCTACTGGCAACTCTCTACATTGGTATCGCCAGTATCCTGGATCCAGACCAGAGTTTTTGCTTCTGATATTAGAAGTAGAAAAAAAAACTGTAACCAAAGCAAACCCTCCATTTGAACAACTGGACATTGCATTGAATTTAAAAGAAAACAGGGCAGAAAAAAGGGTAGATCTGTTGATCTCCTCTGCTGAAGTATCAGACTCTGCTCTCTACTACTGCGCCCTGCAGCCCACAGTGACAGGAAACCCAGCTCCACTGTACAAAACTCATTTCAAATTCTACTAAGCTCCTTCCTGCACATATTTTTAAAGATTACAATAACATTTCATTACATAAAACCTGCACATGACAATTCCTAGTCAGAACAGTTAATGATCTGCCAATGCACAATGATCTAGAGTAAGTGTCCTATATTTCTTTATTTATTCTGCTGATTCTTCTTGCATCTGTTCAGTATCTGTTGTTTACTGTGTTATGCAGGTGTTGGCAAATTAAGGTATAATTTGGTTCATTCATCCTCTTGGGAGGGTACGTGTTCTTGCCTAATTTACAGTCAGTAAGGCAGTAAAACCAGCATTCTTTTAAAACCAAATTTCTATTTTGACATTGTCAAACTTCTTAAAGGAACATTCTGTAATACTGACAGCAAGTTTTTAAAAAGGGGAATTACAAACAGATTCAAAATTGACATCTGACCCCCTCCTCCCTAGATGCAAAACTCATGCATGCTGGTAGTTTAAGAAACATAAAAAAGCTCAAGAAATATGTACATCACTTCACTAAAACATCTCCCTATGCCAGTGAAAAGCAAAAAGTGAACAAGTGGCCACCATTCTTCCAGCATTCATAAGTTTAATTTCCAGTAACTACCATAAACAATTCCACTAGATGAGGCTGATATTATCTTCCTAATTTATTTCCCCCTTCCTCCATAAATATAATTTTAGGTGGCAGATGTTTGCTTCTACTTTTCTATACACATATTCTTGTATATAGATCCACCTTAAATATGTCAGTTTACAAAGTTGATATTGGCGTTTTTGCCAGCTTCTTATTTGAATTCTCTATTCCGCCTAAAATAGGTGAAAATGTAAAGCTAAAGATTGCACAAGTTTTTGAAACAACATTTATTCCACACTTTCTTCATTTAAAGTGAATGTCTACAACTGTGGGGAAATGCAGCTCTGTGCTCCATGTCTTTTAAGGTGGAACACTAGGTCTGAAGGATAATAAGGGCTGTTGAACACATATGTAAATCAAGATGTTTAGATTTGTAGCACTTTCGGTAATATAGTTAGCCGTCTCCTGAGTTTGAAGACATTTCCACCTTAAGTGACCAAAAATATGTCAATATTTGTCCACCTATAGAACAGTAATAGTGCAAACCTTATTTCGGTTTCTGCTTTTCAATGTATTGTGTAAACCATTTTTAGATGTCTTTGCCAGAGAGAGAGAGGTAAACTAGCATACCGGACCTACCCAGTTTGTGTAACAGTGATGTAATGAGCAAAATCAACAGGAAGGGGGCAGATATTAACTAGATTCACTTAGGATTTAAAACTGCATTTTAATCATACCATACCATTTATGTGACCATTGGTTTTTGGTACATATTATAATATTTTCAGTATAGTTTTCATAGACTTAAAAAAGCAATATGTAAATCAGAATGAAGATTTTCCCATATAAAAGAATATATAAAATCCAAGTATCTCATACTAATATATAGAGTTCTTATGAGAACAGTAGTTCTGTAACAGGTTTCCATAACTCAGTGTAATGGAGTAGTAAACAAACTTGTTGTCATTAGTACCTCAAGTTCAAAATAAAACATGTGTACATCAAATGTAAGTATTTGTTACTTGGGCAAAATAATGATGAAGATAAAAACTAACATTAAAATGACCTTCCCAAGAAACAGTTTATATATTTACAAAACCGTTTTTATTTCAAATTAAAAGGCAGAAAAAATAATGGCTGATAAACATTTAAAAGTAATTTTTTTTTTTACATTCATTCTCATCTACATTCCCCTGGTCTTATATAACAATCCTCTGAGAAATGTAAGAGGAGACTTTACAGGTTTGAAAAGCAGCACCTAAATCTCTTCTCATTACCTAAACACTGGAGTCACAATGCTGTTTCTGTGCTCAATAACTGTGTTTATGATCATGTTAGGTAAGTATTACCTAGATTTGTATTTACCTCAGAAAAGGATCTATGTCTGTGATTGACTTGGACAGTGATCTTTTCTTTTTTTTACAACACTAAGGTCTTTGTGCTATATTTAAAATAATTAATTCTTCACAGGGAACAGTTCTGCACAGTCGATATCACCACTGGTGAACAATACTCAGGTTTATGCTCTTGAAGATGAAGTTATTCTCTCCTGCAAGTATGATCTGTTTACGTCTAATACTAAATATCTATATTGGTATCGACAGTATCCTGGATTCAGACCAGCGTTTTTACTGATGATTTTAGCAGCAGCAAAAAAAATCTGTTACCAAAGCAGTCCCTCCATTTGAACGACTGGACGCTGAAGTGAATATAACAGAACAAAGGGTGGATCTGGTGATCTCCTCTACTGAAGTATCAGACTCTGCTCTCTATTACTGTGCCCTGCAGCCCACAGTGACAGGAAATACAGCTCCATTGTACAAAAACTCATTTCATACCCCACATAGCTCCTTCCTGCACATTTTTGCATTTTTTCTAACATCAGTATGGCATAAGTCCTACATGAGGCACCTCCTATCCAGAATAGTTCATATTTTGTCTGTGCACAGTAACAGAGTAAATGTGTTTGACCTTTGGTCATTTTATTTATTTATTTGTCTCTTTTCAGAATCTGGTGTTTTCAGTCAGTGTTATTTATTATTTTCCTTTATTATCCTTGTTAAACCAAGACTGTGGTATTTTTAAAAGAAAGTGGATGCAGAGCTAACAGTTAAAATATTGTGGCATCAAATAAACGTTCAGTTTAAAATTTAACATTTAAAGTGCAACCCAAATATAGAATATTGGGTGTATATCTTATTTGTTTAGATTTTTATTCTTATTTTTAAATGGATTTTATCCTTTGGTTCCAAGAGAAAAAAAGGCAGGATTTACTCAAATTAAGCACTGATTACAGGTGGGAAAAAGTGAAAATAATTACACAAATCACTTAGAGATTATGAAATAACACACCAAGTGGTTTACTCATGGGGTTATATTAGAAAATGTATGTAGAGAATAAGGAGTTTAAACTGAGTGGAAAATACACTAAAAAAGGCCATAGACAAAGATGCATTTTGGCTAACGGCTAACCGGAATGAACTGCTCCTGAGTTGAAAACATGTTTATTATATTTTCAGGTCTTGTTAAACCTATTTTAAAATGAACTCTATTGGATTTTCTACTAAAGACATCTGTTACTTTTACAAGCATCTACAACCCCAATTACAATGTAGTTGGGACATTGTGTAAAATATAAAACAGAATACGATGATTTGCACATCCTTTTCAACCTATATTCAATTGAATACACTACAAAAACAAGATATTTAATGTTCAAATTGATAAACTTTGTTTTTTTGCAAATATTCACTCATTTAGAATTTTAGGTCTGCAAAACTTTCCAAAAGAGTTGGGACAGGGGCAACAAAAGACTGGGAAATTTGAGGAATGCTCAAAAATCACTTGTTTGGAACATTCCACGGGTGAACAGGTTAATTGGAAACAGGTGAACCTCATGATTGAGTATAAAGGGAGCATCCCCAAAGGGCTCAGACATTCACAAGCAAGGATGGGCCAAGGTTCCCACCTTTGTGAACCTTTGTGTGAGCAAATCGCCCAACAGTTTAAGACCAATGTTTCCCAATGTACACTTGCAAAAAAATTAGGGATTTCATAATCTACAGTCCATAATATCATCAAAAGATTCAGAGAATCTGAAGAAATCTCTGCAAGTAAGTGGCAAGGTGGAAAACCAACATTGAATGACTGTGACTTCGATCCCTCAGGTGACACTGCATTAAAAAACTGACATCATTCTGTAACGGATATTACCACATAGGCTCAGGAATACTTAAGAAAACTATTGTTAGTGAACACAGTTCATCGCTCCATCTACAAGTTAAAACTCTACTATGCAAAGCGAAACCCATTTATAAACAACACCCAGAAACGCCGCCAGCTTCTTTGGGCCTGAGCTCATCTGAGATGGACTGACACAAAGTGAAAAACTGTCCTGTGGTCTGGAAAGTGCACATTTCACATTGTTTTTGGAAATCATGGATGTCATGTCTTCTGGGCCAAAGAGGAAAAGGACTGTCCGGATTGTTATTAGAGCAAAAGTTCAAAAGCCAGCATCTCTGATGGTATGGGGGTGTGTTAGTGCCCATGGCATGAGTAACTCGCACATCTGTGAAGGCACCATTAATGCTGAAAAGTACATACAAGTTTCCCATTGAAAACATGTGCCCGGACTTTTGAACAACTAGTCGTACATCAGGCAAGAATGGGAAAGAATTCCACAAACAAAGCTTCAACAATTAGTGTCCTCAATTCCCAAATGCTTACTGTGTGTTGTTAAAAGAAAATGTGATGTAACACAGTGGTAAATGCTGGAATGTGTTGCAGGCCACAAATTCAAAATGAGTGAATATTTGCAAAAAAACAATAAAGTTTATCCGTTTGAACATTACATATCTTGTCTTCGTAGTGCATTCAATTGAATATAGTTAAGATTTATTGCCATGGAGCACTGTTACCACAGAGGATTAAACTACCAAACAAGCGTCCAGCCTCGTTTAATCGTCATCATCCTGGTAGCTGGCAGTACATTTTAATCAAAATGTCTCTGTGTATTTGTCCATTCATCCTTACTTCAATTATATGAAGCGTGCCAGTGCCATATGCTGAAAAACAGCCCCGCACTCACCTCTAAATTTCCCTGTTGGTATGGTGTTTTTGGGGTGATATGCAGTGCCTTTTGATCTCTAAACATGGTGTATATTATGGCATCCAATGGGTTCAATATTGGTCTCATCTGACCAAAGTATATTCTCCCAGTATTTCACAGTCTTGTCTAAATGTTGTCGAGCAAACTTTAACCATGCCTCAACGTGCATTTTATTCAGCAGTAGAGTCTGGCATGGTGAGTGTGCATACAGGTCATGGTACTTGTGCATTACTCATTGTTTTCTTTGAAACAAGTGTACTTGCTGATTCCACGTCTTTCTATAGCTCTCCACAAGTGGTCCTTGCCTCTTGGAAGCTCTTCTGGGTTTGTATACAATTTAAACCTGTTATATTTATTTGCTGTGTCATAGAAAAATGTCATTTCCATTGCAATTACAAACCATTATTTTTAATAGGACTGTCTGGATTGTTATAATATGCATTTTTTGTGTCATCACCAAACATTAGTACCAGGACACCATTCTCATTACCACCATATTATTTAATTTAGAGCAAAAATATATATATTTTTTATTTATTGTTAATTCTCTGCTGTTAGATAAAAAAGAACTAATAACAATGCAACCATTAAAAATATTAAAATAAAAACCTAAAATTAAATGTAAACATATTAAAAACATGCTTTAATAATCATTTATTGGTGGAAATATGAACAAATATACCTCAGATTTATTGTATGATGAATAATGTTTATTACACAAATGTACACAAAAATAACCTGCTTGTGATCAGTTTTTCCTGTTAAAAATAATGTTTGTAATTAATAATGGGAATGACATTTTTCTATGCCACTTGGCAAATATAACAGGTTTAAATTGTATACAAAGCCAGTTGTAGCCATAATTCATTCTTTAATTTAAAGCGTGAACGTATGTTGACATAATTAAAACTACATTTTTTGCTCCTTCAAAATTTAAAAAGTTTTCTTGTGAGTGTTATAATGTTTTAATTTCAGGGTTATACTTACAGCAATTGAGGAAAATGTAACAGAATTGTAATGAGGAAAGTCTCCCAGAAGAGGGCAGGTTTAAACTAGATTTACTTGAATGAGGAGCATACAAAAGGGAGCAGGTAAAGAAACAATTTAAACCAATAATTACACTTATGGCTATTAGTTTCTAAAGTTCTGCATGAAGAAATGCAAATCAAATGTATGTAATTGTATTTGTTACTGTCAAATAATGATAATGCAAAACAAACACTTTCCAAGATTTTTTTAAAATCATATTGGTTTAAAATAAAAAGGCAGAAATTAATGGCTGATAAACTTTTAAAAGTCAAAGAATTAGATTTTTATTTGTAAACTGTTCCAATCTTATTTACATTCCTCTGTTTTTATAAAATATCCTCTGACAAATGTAGGAGGAGTCTCTACATGTTTGAAAAGCAGCACCTAAATCTCTTCTCATTATCCCAACACTAGAGTCACAATGATGTTTCTGTGCATAGCGACTGTGTTTATGATTAAGTTAGGTAAGTGTTAACTAGATTTATATTTATCTCAAAAAATGTCTGTGGTGATGTGTCTGAATATGATAGTGGTAAATTTGTTAGTAATCCTTTGGTGTACAATGCCTGTATTTGTGCTATATTTAAAATGATTAATTCTTCACAGGGAATATTTCTGCACAGTCAATATCACCACTGGAGAACAAAACCCAGGTTTATGCTCTTGAAAATGATGAAGTTATTCTCTCCTGCAAGTATGATGTGTCTGCAGCTTCTGGTACCAGCTCTCTACATTGGTATCGCCAGTATCCTGGATCCAGACCAGAGTTTTTGCTTCTGATATTAGATGTAGAAAAAAAAACTGTTACCAAAGCAAACCCTCCATTTGAACGACTGGACACTGAATTGAATTTAAAAGTAAAAAGGGCAGAAAAAAGGGTAGATCTGTTGATCTCCTCTGCTGAAGTATCAGACTCTGCTCTCTACTACTGTGCCCTGCAGCCCACAGTGACAGGAAATCCAGCTCCACTGTACAAAAACTCATTTCATATCCCACATAGCTCCTTCCTGCATATTAGTACAATTGTTCAAACATCAGTATGACATAAGTCCTACACGAGGCACCTCCTATCCAGAATAGTTCATAATTTGTCTGTGCAAAGTTACATAGAGTAAATTTGTCCTTTGGTAATTTTATTTATCAGTGTTATTTATTATTTTGTCCTCTTACTTGGCCCGTCCTCCAGTTAACCCAGTAAAGGCAGCAAAACCAGCATGGATAGATACACAGGTTTGAGCCAAAAGCCAAACTTTTATATTATACTCATTCATTACACACAGACTGATATTTCAAGTGTTTGTTTCTTTTAATTTTATGATTATAATTGACAACTAATGAACACCCCAAGTTCAGTATCTCAGAAAATTAGAATATTACTTAAGGCCAACTGAAAAGTATGAGCATGTACAGCACTCAATACTTAGTTAGGGCTGTCTGAGTTACTCCAGCAATGCGGCATGCCATGGAGTCGATCCGTCTGTGGCACTGCTCAGGTGTTAGAGAGCCCAGGTTGCTCTGATAGTGGCCATCAGCTCTTCTGTATTGTTGGGTCTGGCATATTGCGTCTTCCTCTTCACAAGCACCAAACACTGCCGGCTTCTTTGGGCCTGAGCTCATTTGAGATGGAATGACACAAAGTGGAAAACTGTCCTGTGATCTGACAAGTCCACATTTCAAATTGCTTTTGGAAATCATGGACTTCGTGTCCTCTGGGCCAAAGAGAAGACTGTCCAGATTGTTATCAGAGCAAAGTTGAAAAGCCAACATGTCTGATGGTATGGGGTGTGTTAGTGCCCATGGCATGGGTAACTTGTGGATCTGTGAAGGCACCATTAATGATGAAAAGTACATACAGGCTTTAGAGCAACATACGTTGACATCCAAGCAACATCTTCAGGGACACCCCTGTTATTTCACCGAGACAATGCCAAGCCACATTCTGCACGTGTTACAACAGCGTGGCTTCATAGTAAAAGAGTGGAGGCAGTAGACTGGCCTGACTGCAGTCCAGATCTATCTCCCATTGAAAATGTGAGAAAAAAAATCCATTGAAATTATGGATTGCAAAATATGACAATGGAGTCCCTGGACTTTTGAGCAACTGAACCTACAAATTTTCATAAATTAGTGTCCCAAATGCATACTGTGCGTTGTTAAAAGGAAAGGTGATGTAACACAGAGGTAAACATGCAAGATACATGTCATGATACATCTCCTGGAAATGGATGCAAAAAAAAAAAAAGGCAAATTGAAAGTCTATCATGATCGTTGTGTTTGTCCATGACAAGTTAGAAATGTTTCAAAGAAATAAAATTAAAAAAAAAAAAACAAAAAAACAAAACAAAACAAATGCTCTAAGCTTTCCTAGGAGCTTACCCAACTGGAATTTTCAAAGCAATAAATAAATATTTCTAACTAACTGGGGGAAAAAGTATTCTGTTTTAAAGAAAGCACACTGGTAAATAAGATTCTCAGAATTTTTAATGGCTGTCTCTTGAAAAAAAAAACTCTTTCCCTCTGTTTAGACTGTTATAAAATGCATTTTTTGTGTCATTGTCATGGCTGGGCAGGACAGACAAGGGAAGTGGACGTACATGCAAGGATTTTACTTACAACATAGACAGAATCAAAATAAGCATGGGAATTACAGACAGACTGAATTAAGACAATATTAAACTAAAGAGGATTAAACAAGGACAGACAGGAGACAGCCATGAACCGGGGTAGGCATGGGAGACACGGAGACAGAGAAACACACATCTACACACACAGGAACCGACAAGAGGGCACTGAAACACAGGGACAGTATATATATATACGTAAAGCATTGACAAGGAACACCTAGGACTGATAACACGAGGGCAGGAATACAAAGGAGACACAGATGAGATGGCGGAGCGGAGGCGGGACTAGGGCGGAGACAGGAAGAATAAACAGAGCCATGTGCTAAATGAGCACATGGTGAGGAAAACAAACACAAGACGTGACAGATGCACCCTCCAAAACGTGCAACTCCTGGGGCGCGTAAACCTAAACCCACCAGGAGCTGGTGCAGGAGAGGAGCCTGGAAAACAAAACAGAACAAGACTAACAGGTCAATGAACTAATAGGTGACAGGACTCAGGACAAGACAGGAGCAGACACAGGAAATGGAGCTGGGGACATGAAAAGACCGGAAACAGGAGACTAGACTCTGGATAGTACAGGAGACTGACTATGGGGAGCATCGGGAGACAAAACTTGGGACCAGACAGGAGACTGAACATGGGAATAGATAGGAGACAAGACACGTGACTAGAACAGAGACTGGACTCAGGACAGGACAGGGGCAGAAACAGGAGCCTGAACACCATACTGGAACAAGGACTGGAAGGGAGATTGAACTGGGGACAAGAGACTAGACTGAAATGGACACTGGACAGGACTAGAAATAGGAGACGGGACTGGAGACAAGACAGAACTAGAGACGGGTGACAAAGCACTGGACTGAAGAGGGGAACGAACTGGAGACAAAAGCTGAGGGACAGAAGACTGAACTGGGGACAAGACAGACGACTGACAGACTGCACTAACAGGAGACAGAATAGGAGCAGAGACATGAGGCTGGACTTGGGACAAGATGGGAGCAGAGACAGGGGACAAGACATTGGACTGAAAGAGGGACTGGACTTAAGACAGGACAGGAGATTGGACTGGAAACAGGAGGCGAAACACTGGACTGGAACATAGACTGGACTGGGGACTGGACTGAGGCTGGGTACTGGGAATGGACAAGGGACTGGACTTGAGACATACAAAGAACTTGGCAGGGGAACAGGGACAAGAGCCGACACAGGAACAGAAGCAGCGGAGGTCGCCGCCATCACAGGAACAGAAGCGGCGGATGTCGCCTCCATCACAGGAACAGAAGCGGCGGAGGTCGCCGCCATCACGAGAACAGAAGCAGCTGGAGGCCCTTCGGACACTGGAGCAGCTGCTGTAAGCAGTCCACAGAGGCAACGACGTCCACAGAGGCAGGGGGCCCTGCGACGACGTCCAAGGAGGCAGGGTGCCCTGCAACGACGTCCACGGAGGCAGGGACTTGTGCTGCTCGAAAGGCATATGCTGGAGCTGCTGAGGGTTTGGGAGGTCCGAGGGGCACACTCATGAGGGAGTGCCTCAACCAAAGATCCCCAGGAAGTGCACCCATCTTAGCCTCACCTCTTTCCAGAGGCTTGAGACTAACCGCTCCAACCCTCAGCGCCCCCTCCCAAAATTTTCCCCGGACCTGAGGGGGTAGTCCTCCAGCGAGAGGGAGACTCCAGCATGCTGCTTCCGCCGACTCTGATTTTTACGGGGTGTGGAGGACATCATCACCTCCAAAACATACCTCACAGGATCTGCAGGGCCAGAACAGAAAGGAGTCCGGCGAATAGCACAACCAGCAAAGGGGTTCCTCACTACGTCCATTTTCAATGGTTGGTTCTTCTGTCACGGCTGGGCAGGACAGACAAGGGAGGCGGACGTACACACGAGGAATTTTATTTACAACGCCAAAGACAAAATCAAAGACAGAATCAAAATAAACACGGGAATTACAGACAGAAAAGAGGGCAGCACTACAAAGGAGACATTGACGAGAGGGAGCTGTGGCACCCTCTCGTAATAACATTACCATCATGTTATTTAATTTAGAGCAAAAATATATATTTTTTAAATTATTGTTAATACTCTGACGTTAGATAAAAAATCTAATAACAATGAAACCATTTAAAAATATAAAAATAAAAACCTAAAATTAAATGTAAACATTAAAAATGTGCCTTAATAATCATTTAATGGTGGAAACAAGAAGAAATATATCTAAGATTTATTTTATAATTAATAATGTTTATTACACAAATTAGTTAAAATAACCTGCTTGTGATTAGTTTTTCCTGTTACAAATAATGTTTTTTAATTGCAATGGGAAAGGCCTTTTTTCGATACCACTTGGCAAATAAATATAACAGGTTTAAATTGTATACAAAGCCAGTTGTAGCCATAATTCATTCTTTAATTTAAAGCGTGAACATATGTTGACATAATTAAAATAAAATTTTTTGCGCCTTCAAAATTTAAAAAGGTTTTCTTGTGAGTGTTAAAATGTTTTAATTTCAGGGTTGTACTTACAGCAATTGAGGAAAATGTAACAGAATTGTAATGAGGAAAGTCTCCCAGAAGAGGGCAGGTTTAAACTAGATTCACTTGAATGAGGAAAACACTTATGGCTATTAGTTTCTAAAGATCTGCATGAAGAAATGCAAATCAAATGTATGTAATTGTATTTGTTACAGTCAAATAATGATGATGCAAAACAAACACTTTCCAAGATTTTTTTTTTAATCATATTGGTTTAAAATAAAAAGGCAGAAATTAATGGCTTTAAAAAACTTTTAAAAGTCAAAGAATTAGATTTTTATTTGGAAGCTGTTCCATTCTTATCTACATTCCTCTGTTTTTATAAAATATCCTCTGACAAATGTAGGAGGAGTCTCTACAGGTTTGAAAAGCAGCACCTAAATCTCTTCTCATTATCCCAACACTGGAGTTACAATGATGTTTCTGTGCATAGCGTCTGTGTTTATGATTATGTTAGGTAAGTGTTAACAAGATTTATATTTATATTAAAAAACGTCTGTGGTGATGTGTCTGAATGTGACAGTGTACATTTGTTAGTAATCTTTTGGTTTACAATGCTTGTACTTGTGCTATATTTAAAATGATTAATTCTTCACAGGGAACAGTTCTGCACAGTCAATATCACCGCTGGAGAACAAAACTCAGGTTTTTGCTCTTGAAGATGATGAAGTTATTCTCTCCTGCAAGTATGATCTGTCTGGGTCTAATACTGACTATCTACACTGGTATCGACAGTATCCTGGATTCAGACCAGAATTTTTACTGATGATATTAGCAGCAGCAAAAAAATCTGTTACCAAAGCAGTCCCTCCATTTGAACGACTGGACACTGAAGTGAATATAACAGAACAAAGGGTGGATCTGTTGATCTCCTCTACTGAAGTATCAGACTCTGCTCTCTACTACTGTGCCCTGCAGCCCACAGTGACAGGAAACCCAGCTCCACTGTACAAAAACTAATTTCATATCCCACTTAGCACATTCCTGCACATTAGTGCAACTTTTCAAACATCAGTATATCATAATATAAATTCTACATGAGAAATCTCCTATAAAGAATATTTCATAATATGTCTGTGCACAGCAACAGAGTAAATGACATCTTTGGTCATTTTATTTATTTTTATTTTTTTGTCTGTTTTCAAAATGTGCTTATTTCAATGTTATGTAGATGTAGAGGAATTGAAGTATATTTTGACTAATTCATTATTTTGTCCTCTTACTTGGGCAGTCCTCCAGTTAACTCACTACAGGCAGCAAAACTAGCTTGGATAGATACCCAGTTTAAAGCCAAAATTAAATTAAAATAATAAGAGATAAACAAGATGGATAAGATTCTCAGGTATATCTGACCTCTGATGAAAAAGATTAATATCAAGGACACTAATAAAATTTAAAGAAAATTGTATGTGTAACTCCTTGTTAAACCAAGACTGTGATATTTTTTAAAAGGAAGTGGATATAGAGCTAAATATTGTGCTATTATTATTATATTGTGTAATTTAAAATATTGTGGCATCAAATATATTTTCAGTCTTCAGTTTTTTATGTTTTAAGCGAAACCCAAAAATAGAATATTGGGTGTAAAATTTTATTATTTCTTTTTATATTATTATTATTATTATTATTATTATTATTATTATTATTATTATCATATTTATTTATTTCTTTATTTATTTTTTAAACGAATTTCATTCTTTGGGTTCAAGAGAAAAAAGTCCAGATCTGCTCAAATTAAGCACTGATTACAGGTGGGAAAATGTAAAAATAATTACACAAATCACTTAGAGTTAATGAAATAACACACTTAGTGGTTTACTCATGGTGTTATATTAAAAATATATATGTAGAAAATAACAAGTTTAAACTGAGTGGAAAATATGCTAACCAAGGCCATTGACATGTAAAACCGGTGGAGTCTTAGAGGATTTGGAGCGAAATCGGCCACATAACTGCTTGTGCAGGTTGGCATCAGGGGCCGGATATTAAGGGCAGCTGTGAAGGAGTTATCAGAAATAGCTGGAAGGTCTACTCAGTGGTTGTGGATAAGGAGAGCCCAGATTACTTGGGGAAATGCACTGTAGAGGTACTTTTAGGATTGTTGGTGATGTAGCATGTAAAGTTCACATGGAACTGGTGGCACTGAGCATGCATTAACAGTACCAGTGGGGCTAGGTCTAGCATTAGTCACCAGGGAGGCCAGTGTGGATTTACGGTTGTTGATGGTAAAGGGGAAGGTAGGACTGTAAAGCTGGCTTGCAGAGGGGTGGTTCTGGGATGTCAGACTTCCTTGTTGAGACTTTTGTAGGTGTTGTGGGCTTAATTCAGCAAAAAAACAATGAGAGGGGGTGCCTACCTGATGAGTAACCATAGTTGTTAAGGATAGCCGGTTGCTGCTCATATGATTATAATTAATCACCAAGTGGTTTTGAATATTCATTCATTATCTGTAACTGCTTATCCAGTTCAGGGCCGTGGTGGATCCAGAGCCTACCCAGAATCATTGAGCGCAAGGCAGGAATATACCATGGAGGGGGTGCCAGTCCTTCACAGGGCAACACAGACACACACACATTCACTCACAAACTCACTTTTGAGTCGCCAATCCACCAACCAACATGTGTTTTGGACCGTGGGAGGAAACTGGAGCACCTGGAGGAAACCCTCCCGGACATGTGGAGTACACATCAAACTCCTCACAGACAGTCACCTGGAGAGGGACTTGAACCCACAACCTCCAGGTCCCTGAAGCCTTGCGACTGCGACACTACCTGCTGTGCCATGGTGCTGCCTTAGGTTTTGAACAGTTAAATAAACTAAAAAAAGAAGAGTTACTACATGGCAGACAGGTACTTTTCACAACTTCCTGTGTGGACGTGCACAAGTGTCACAAGTTCAGATCCATGGCATACATCAGTTCCATCAACAGTTTGCAAGCCTCTGCTGTGTTGCCACATTTTGTCAATACCTCACTGCCATCAACAATGATGGCAACATCAGCTGTATCCTCATCTCTGGCAGCCTGGACAACAAGGAACTTCAGGACGTGCAGTGTAGTGAAAGAACACTCTTAAGTGTAGTCACCTCAGTTGTACTCCTTGTTGAATTCCAGCTCTGTAATTAAACAGATAGAGGTTATGTACATGTTCTGTTCACTTCAATATATTTTCTTTAAAATCCTGTAAAAAAAACTGTAAATTGCATGCAAATTAACTACAGAACTTCAAGATTATGTGTGTAGTGGATATGATGAATGTGTATTAATTTCTAATAAGAAATTTTGACTTTCTGAAGATGTGATTTTTTAATACCCAAGCTTTCGCTAGTTTTCAGAGACATCTCTAACCAAGATCGTAAGGTGAGATAAACCTCCAGAGCAGGCCCGTAAAACCCCCTCCAAAGACCCTTTTTTATGACTTAAGGACCCCCAGGGTCAAGAAAAGAATGCAGAGAGACACAGAGACTCAATCTTGATTGAAACTCACAATGCCCTCTTTAAAGGACACTTTTTTAAAGACTGTTAACTCTAAAAGACTCAAACATCCCAAAGTTCTTACATGGAAAACAAGTTGTATATGGGCACAACTGTTTGAAATTGAACCCGTTTTGACAATCAAAATAGGTGGAATTAACTTACATGTGTTTAAAGTCATTTCTGTTTATATGAATTTATGTAGAACCAAGGTAGTCACATACTATGTGTTTAGTTGGTTAATAATTATATAGAACATGGTTATCTTTTTTTTAATTATATTACTTTGTGTTAACATATAGTCTTTTATATTGCAAAGTATTCACTCAGGGATGGTGAAGTCTTTGTCTTGTCAAGTGTCATAAATTCTATGTGATGCCACTCCCGAGGTACAGGAAACAGCCAATCAGGAGCAAGAAAAGCTCCAATTCTCCCTCATTGAGGACGAATCAGGTATTCGGGGCGGGTTTTCTAAACTCTGGTTAAAAACCTGTGGCGCCAAATGACACAAGCTTTTTTTTTTTGAGATTTTTGAGTTTTTGAGCTTTTTAAGAGCTTTTTGGGCTTTTTGGGCTTTTTGGGCTTCTGCACCTTTTTCTCCAATGTTCGACTCTTCACTTCAAGGCTCCAGACACTTGGGGCGTTATATCTTTTAGTCTTTTTCAAGGCTAAAAGAGTAAAATGACCTGAGTTTTGGAAATGACTCTGCAGGCGTCAGACTCATGGCTTTCTTAAACAGTCTTGGACCTTTAAAGCGTGGTCCAGATAGAAACTACAGATTAATAAAAGCTATAGTTGAACCCTCGCAAAATTTCAATGCCACACCCAGAGCATGAAGGAAACCTTAGACCTCTGACCCTCCAAACGACAACAATGCCACGAAGAGGACTGCTACACACACCCTCAGAATGATCTTCTGAGATGCGGAAACCTGCCCAGGAGAGACCTGCATGGATGTGTCTCTCTCTCTCACAAGGCAGCAGATCAGCGACGACGAAGAATCCCTACAGAGACCTTCAGAACACCACCAGCTCCGACGGCTGCATCCGAAAGCCTCGGGAGAAAATGAACACCCGCAGTTGCAACCTACAAGGCCCGCATCTGCAATTCTCCAGGAAGTCGTGCCGGAAGGCACCGTCAGCGACATGCTCCCTGTTCATCTCCGGATACGTAAGGTCACATGGTTTCATGTCTCTCATGGCTCATGGGTTGGTACTGAAAGTTTGCTGGGAACTTAGAACTTAGGACAATAATTATCATAGAGAAATTCCCTCATATATTAATCTCCCTGTTCCCTCATATATCACTGTAATCCATTTTATTATATGAATGTCTAATCAATATTCATTATTTGATATTATAATTAATAAACCAGCTGTGTGATAAAATCAATCCTTGGTTATTTGTTTGTGTGTGCACCTTTCTTGTATGGAATTATAACTTCTAGTTCAGATTCCATTTCAGAGTCAAGAACCCATGGCGGATCAATGAACATAATTCATTAATAATAGTTCGTTCTAGCTAATTCTGCTGTATAATATGTGAAGATGACCTACTTGTCTAAGCTAAAATTAAGACAGGTAAAGACACTACATATTAGTTAATGGCTCCCAAACATGGAGTTTAGCAAAATGAATTAAATAATTAATTATTAATAAAATAATAATGAATTATCATTGACTCCGCTATGTAGTGCAAATGCCACCGCAACGTGTGCATACTACTTCCACTACATGTGGCAAGATTATCATCTTATAGTACAAATGATTATACAAACGGTTATGGCACAAATGATGCTAAATATCTCATCTAAATAACTTAAATTAACCTCCTATCTGCATTTCTCGCTGCCCCACTAGTTTTCTTTCTGCTGCATTCCATCTTTATATAAATCAAACATTACCAAGGCTGCACCAGTACATACTGAAAATGAACTAGTTCACCATTCAGTGTATAATAAGGAAAGTTAATTAGTTCATGTTCATAGTTAATTTTGAAAATTTTTACTAACTTAACAGCTCTAAAAATAAAATACTTCACATAAATTTGTTCCTTTTTTACCCTCTCAATAAATAGGCTTTTATCTTTTTCAATATAACCTCCTTCAAACCATTGATCACTAGCCCAAAATGTAATTTTGTAATTACATATTAAATTATTTAAGAAACACTCCTTAACCACACAGATTACAAGAAGTTGGCAAATAAAAAAAAAAAGATGAAATCTGAAAAAAATAATAATTCCAAAGCTAGGTAATAAACAGATTATTATTTGTGTGTGTATGTGTTTCTGTATCTTTGAGTTTACCATGTCTACCCCGGTTCACGGCTGTACCCTGTTGGTTCCTGTCCTTGTTTGTTCCTGTTTAGTTTTGTTCAGTTTATCCTTGGTTTTGCTTTTGTTTTGTAAATAAACATTCCCTTGCATGTACATCCGCCTCATTTGAAGGTTTTAAATGACCCTTCTTGTACACTTTGTCAATGATTCATGTATTTTGGGAGTGTACTCCTATTGCTACATTTGGGACTAAAATTGCTAGACTGTTGTCTACTCTGGTTTCTCTGAATATGCCAGCTACTCTTTTACGATGCAATTGACCAGTTGAAGAATATGCTGTAGCCCCCATCTCTCACCACTTTTCCCCTTTTTATTTGTTGTGTGTGTTTTTGTAGTGTGTGTTTAGTTTTTGGTGAGAAAATAAATAAAACTTTGTTTGCAAAAAAAAAAAAGTGACCTTTCCTGCAATTGAAGCCTAAATGGTCCCTTAAATATGGCCAGGAGGTAATTTCCTTCCAGAGCAACTCATAATTCGATGGGGTTTTGCACTCAGCTGGGTCTGCATGGGTAACCAAATTGTCTGTCTCCATATTTCTTGTGATTTTAGTGCTAGATTGATCTCCAGCCTACCATTTCCACTGTGCAATATTTATTTAATAATGGATGTGAGTTAAAATGTAGTTAAGTAAAATACTTAATGCAAAATATACTTAAATAAATATAAAATTACATATTATAAAAAATACTTAAAGTACAAGTACAAAATAAAAATACTCAATTACAGTAACATGAGTAAATGTAATTTGTTGCTTTCCACCTCTATCAGCAGGGACATATAACACCGCAGTCACAGGTTTTGTGTCCACAAATATGACACGCAAATTCACATCCTTGACCAATAGTGCTGATACTCTGTCTCTGCACTGACTGAGCCAACACGGCGGCAGCGCTGTCAGTTTCAGTTTCAGTTTCAAAACAGGAGAAATTTTACAAATGTTTCATGCAGACAAGCTACAACACACACAAGAGTAATGGTAAAACCCCATCTTCTGTTGAGTTGTGCTACCTTGTGGAGATGTACTACCATAGTGTACTTTTTAAAGTACAGCCACTTAAATAAAATGGTGGGTAAGATATTATGATAATATCAGAAAATGCTCCCAACTGAATTATAAGCAGGATATATGCACAGCCTAAATCGCTGTATGAAGGCAAAAATAAGGTAATTACTGTAAGAATACATTATATATTTAAATTTTTTGCACATTTGATTCATGTAGAGTTTTACAATTTTTTTCATTTTTCTACTTTTGATTCTCAATTTAATATGAAAAGAAAAACTAAAACATAGATAGCATTATTTCCTGCACTTTCATAATGTTTTTTTGCAACATGATTGTTTCTCATTCATATTGCATAAAGAAAACAGAGCTAGTAGTGACATCTGGCTGTATCTGTCACACCAGATTATAATTTCTCTTTTATTTAAAGTCATGGACCTGCCCTGGCAGCTTGACTGAGAGGTGAATGTATAAAAATGCTATTTTCTCAGTTTGCACGGTCACAAATGTCTTGATATTTGACTGAGTGCAGTAGAGGTGGTAATGTTATTGCAAACCATTTTTAAAAACAAACCCAGGTAAATTCACCGATAGAACCTGCAGCTGGAAATATGTCACATTCAGTTCTATTGCTAATATTTCAGTGTTGATGCTATTCATATACATATGAATTTTGTTTAAATAACAAATGTCAACCATTGTGTCATTGTAAATAATTTCTCTTTCTTCTTCAACATCTGAATTAAAAGAGTGAATGTGACACTGTATATGCTCCAATATATTCACTTGTATATGCTTCAGTTATAACTCTTTTTCTATTAATAAAATAGTGTTAAAATTAACTATATATTATTTGTTATTGTTACTTTACTATATATTTAATTATCACAAACATATTGATACATTTATATTGGTTCATGTTTAATTATGCTCTGATCTTCCACAAAGAGCACAGTGAGCAGAGCAGGAGTTTCCTGTTCTAGTTTCTCATTACTGCACTCACTTCTGGGAGACTCTCACTAAGACTTAGACCACTGAGAGCTTCAATACGCTACTGATCCCATCTGAAAATATTTACAATAAAGACAAACCTTTTCATTCTTATTATGGCATCAGGTCCTCACTACAAAATATTTTATAACATTATTGGGAAATGGGAAATAATAGGGGAATTTTAAATTGCACATTAATTTGATGTAATATATTTTAAATATTGTCAGTTGAATCTTTTCAGTTCAGTGTAATCTACAAACCAGATTCCAAAAAAGTTGGGACACTAAACAAATTGTGATTAAAAACTGAATGCAATGATGTGGAGGTGCCAACATCGAATATTTTATTCAAAATAGATCAAAAGTTTAAACTTAGAGAATGTATCATTTTAAGGGAAAAATATGTTGTTTCAAAATTTCATGGCATCAACAAGGCCATTTGTTACCACTGTGTGGCATCCCCCTTCTTCTTACAACACTCAACAGATGTCTGTGGACAGAGGAGACCAGTTTCTCAAGTTTAGAAATATGAATGCTCTCCCATTCATGTCTAATACAGGCCTCTAACTGTTCAATCGTCTTGGGCCTTCTTTGTCGCACCTCCCTCTTTATGATGCGCCAAATGTTCTGGACTGCAGGCTGGCCATTTCAGTACCCGGATCCTTCTCCTATGAAGCCATGATGTTGTGATTGCTGCAGAATGTGGTCTGGCATTATCTTGTTGAAAAATGCAGGGTCTTCCCTGAAAGAGATGATGTCTAGATGGGAGCATATGTTGTTCTAGAACCTGAACATAGTTCTCTGCATTAATGGTGCCTTTCCAGACATGCAAGCTGCCCATGTTCAAGTTCAAGTTCAAGTTCAAGAAATTTATTGTCATTTCAGCAGTATACAGTGTTTACAGTACACAGTGAAACGAAATAGCGTTCCTCCAGGACCAAGGTGCTACATAAGACAATACACAACATTAAAGTGCAACTAGTGCAAACATAAAACAGTGCACACACATTAAAGTGCAAAAGACATAGAAAATAAAACAATACACAACATTAAAGTGCAACTAGTACAAATCTAGTGCAACATAAAATACACATTACACACTAGTGCATACACATTAAAGTGCAAAAGATATGGCTAAGAAAATACAAAACAATACAAAACAATGTCCCTACAGTACAATACAATACAATGCAATACAGGGAAGGCAAAAACCATAAGTACGGAGGGGGTGGGGGAGAGGGACACTGCAATTTAAAGTGTATATAAACACTCATAAGCACTCATGCAACCCCATACCATCAGTGATGCAGGCTTCAAAACAACTTGGGTTATCCTTGTCCTCTCTGGTCCGGATGACATGGGGTCCCAGTGTTCCATAAAGAACTTCAAATCGTGACTCATCTGACCACAGAACAGTCTTCCATTTTGCCACACTCCATTTGAAAAGACCCCTGGCCCAGTGCAAACGTCTGAGCTTGTGGAGCTTGCTTAGAAATGGCTTCCTCTTTGCACTGTAGAGTTTCAGCTGGCAACGGCGGATGGCACGGTGGATTGTGTTCACTGACAATGCCTTCTGGAAGTATTCTTGAGCCCATTCTGTTATTTCCTTGACAGTGGCATTCCTGTTTGAGGTGCAGTGACGTTTAAGGGCCTGGAGATCACGAGCATCCACTAGAGTTTTACGGCCTTGACCCTTACGCACAGCAATTGTTCCAGATTCTTTGCAATTTTATGCTGGGTAACACTATTCCGGTATTGCTGCACTATCTTTCTGCGCATCAATGGTGGAATTGGTAATCCTCTTACCATCTTGGCTTCAGAGAGACACTGACACTCTGAGAAGCTCTTTTTATACCCAATCATGTTGTCAATTGACCTAATTAGTGTTAATTGGTCTTCCAGCTGTTCGTTATATGCTCAATTTCCTTTTTCCAGCCACTTATTGCTACTTGTCCCAACTTTTTTGGAATTTGTTGACACTGTGAAATTTTGAATCAACATATTTTTCCTTTAAAATGTTACATTTACTCAGATTAAACTTTTGATCTGTCATCTATGTTCTATTACGAATAAAATATTGACATTTGCCATCTCCACATCATTGCATTCAGTTTTTATTCACAATTTGTTTAGTGTCCCAACTTTTTTGGAATCCGGTTTGTATTTCTAATTTAAAAACTGCATTATATTCAAGTAATACATTTTTCTGAGCTCAGATTACCTCTTTCAATATATTTTGAAGCTGAGGGTTGAAACAATCCCTGAAGAGTCAATCAGAGCTAAAATATATGAATAAATGATAACACTTTACAATAAGGATACATTAATTTGATGTTAAGTATTTGAGGGAATTCAGTAATAACACAGTAATAATCATTACTAAACGATTAAGTAAAGTCACTATTAATCATTAAAGAATGATATAAACAACACATTATTTTAGTATTTTTTAAAATCCTTATTATATACTTATATATTATTGGGCTTTTATAAGGAATTAGTGCTAAAAACAGAGTTTTAATACATCTAGTAAAGTGTAATTGTCTAGAGCTTTTTACAACTTGTAAGTGTCATAAAGCAGCTCTATGGTGTCAAAGTAGGGCAAACATTTTTGAGAACCAAATAGCAGAATCCATACCCAAAAAAATAAAATTTAGAAAATGAGAGAACTGTTATTAATATTGAAAATAGGGATCAATGGATACCAATACTGGCAAGGCAGAATGCATATTATACTCTACAAAGATATCAAGAGGAGACACTTCACCATCTTCCTACAACACAAGTAACCTGCTAAAATACCTTAAAATAAAACACAAACCTCAGCACGAGGAGTTCACTGCTAGCAGCACATGCCATCAACCAACACTGCAGCAAACTCTGGCCAAGAGAGAAAAATATGCTTGCAGGTCTCTCACAGGTCTGTGAAAATAACAGAAGCTCTTACCCAGTATATAGTTCTTGATGATCAGCCGTTAGCAGTGATAGACAATAAAGGAAATCTTTTGACATAATGTGTTAGAGCCCAAGTACAGAGCAGGAGATAATGTAAACAAGAGTTATACCATTATTAGAAAGAACTAATAATGGTTATATTATACTTATATAGAAAGAAAACAACCTATATAAATGGTGAATTTCGCCCCATCTTTGCTTGTGAACCAATGAGCATTCCTCAACTTTCCCAATCTTTTGTTGCCCCTGTCCCAACTCTTTGGAATGTGTTGCAGGACTCAAATTATATATGATATTATAATATATAAAATAATAATAATAAATAAATAAAAACATATCTTGTCTTTGTGTATTCAGTTGAATATAGGTAGAAAAGGATTTGCAAATCATCGTATTCTGTTTTTATTTATGTTTTACACAACATCCCAACTTCATTGGAATTGGGGTTGTATTTGTACATGCACATCTTCTAGGTAGGTGAACAGTCATATTTTGCCCACATGGAATTGCCTATAGCCTCAAGTTCAGTTTGAGGACACAAAGTCCAAGAGACTACACAGACTTGCTTTTGTCTTTAAACCACAAACACATCATAAGTATATATGACTTTGCATTCAGTCTGGCCACACATGGGAATTTGTGTGTACCTTTTGCAATTCCATTCCAACCTCAGGAAGGAGGACTGGCTGAAGCAACTCCAGAAAATATAAACACAGCAAGGTTTGGAAAACTGAAAGTGTCTCTTCCTTGGTTGAATGAGAGAACCCCAAATCCCAATCCCATCACTGGATCATGCGGTCACTATGTCCTGTAAGAATGTTTTTAAAAAGAGGGAGAAACTGTTACTCTGTAGTTCTCTTGTGATTTTCAGTATTTACTGCTAAGAGGTGCTCAGTCATACAGATTACAGTGATACTTCAGACAGTACATTTTATTACAGTGCATCCAGATCATCCAAAGACCTCACTGTTATAGAAATCAACAGGAGGATTAAGCTCTCTACAGAGTTTTTAGAGTTGGGGTCCAGATACAAATTTTCACAAAACACATACACATTCTGTTCAAAATGATAACCAACAAATTTTGTAGCTATGGGTGAAAATCACTTTTTAAATGATCAGTCAGAGCTGAGAATGAAGGAAATAACAGGAGGTTAATTGGACATTCTGTTTGCTGCCTTTATATTAAATAAATATATTTTAAAACAAACAAACATGGTCTATAGAACTACGTACAACCTCTGTAGAAGTTGACATTAGACTAAAGTCACCACAAGGCGTGACCTATCCTCCTCTGGTCAATCTACTGGTAATGATAGTTAGGAGAAAACTTCAGTGTAGTGTGGGCAGCTCCAAGGCAATTTGTAGTGGCTGGAGCATGGGCAGCTGGTCTGAAGCATGGAGGAGGAGCTTGTCAGTCATCCATCAGTGTCCAGCCAGACAGGTGGGCAGTCGTTTACTCAGAAAAATTTAAAGGGATGGAATTCATTTTAATCTGTTTGAGTGGATGAAATAGTAACAGTAATAATACAAAACATGCAAATTTATCACCAAAAAACTGAAGAAACTACACATTTCAAAGTCAGAGTCAGAGGAGCATTAATTGTCATATACAAGTGCAGAGTGAAACGAGACTGTGGATTTATAGTTATACACCCAGGAGAGTAAAGCTCCCATATGGTGTCCTGTCCTGTAGTAGTCTGTACAGGCTTGAAGAGTAGCACCTAATGGAATAAAGCAACAAAATAATCTGAATTACTTGAAGCAAGCTAAACTATCTGCACTTCGTATGTACTAAACTGATGTTTGCATTTGGTGCTACCACCACTGAGCCTGATCATATGGAGGACAGTCCTTCAGTCTCTTATGAAGTGGTCATGCAGTCCACAGGAGAAACAACCTGAGTCTTTGTCCTCAAATGATTTCACCTGCACCATCTCCACCACCACCTGCACTTCTGTCCACTGTAGCGCAGCCAGTGCTACTGACACAGCTGCAGCAGCTGACGCTGACCACACAGCCACAACAACAGTCGAAGCATGCAGAAGGGGCTGTCAGGGAGACAACAAAGTTTCTTTGACCACATTTCCAAAGATGACTGCAACAGACTTCAACCCAAACTGAAAAAGGAAAGAAACCTCACCAATGAGCATGAAGCTCCATTCCCATGATACAGAAGATGAAGTTCTGGGCCGATGGAGGCAATATAGCAGTTCAACATGCCAAAGCTGCAAGTGCCTATGGGTGACGGTGTAGGAAAAGTGTTTGGCCTTGGCCATTTTCTGAAATAAAAGAGGTGGCAGCCTCCCTCCCTGATGTCAGTGATGGGGATGAGGAAATCTGTAAATACCTTTCCATCCAAGTCTACATGAACTTTGGAGAGTGTTGGCAGATCGAATGGGAGACTTGCATGCTCATGTGGAAACGTATTGCTTATGTGAAAAACTTTGCTACACACGCAGAAAAGACTTTGAACATTGAACTTTGAAGGAAGAGTGTAAACTGGCAGAAGCTCAGCTGGCTCTGTGGAAACAAGTAGCAGGAAAGGGTTTTCACCATGGTCGAGGACAAAGAGTCAAGTTGTTTCTCCTGTGGACTGCATGACCACTTCATAAGAGACTGAACCTGACATTAATGGAGGCAGCAGACTGAGATGAGGGGAGCGGGATGGAGGAGCCAGAGGGGAATGGAGCATCTGGACAAGACCATGAGCAGATAAGTGAACAATTTTTGTTATTAACACAATAACTTTCCTATGTTGCCATGCCTAGAATAAAGATGACAATAGCAAGGATAGAATTTAGCTTTTAGTAGATTCATGAGCAACCACTTTTGAGCTTCACGTTTTTCAATTAGACCTCAGCATAGGGGTGTCTGCGCAAAGTTACAGATGTAGTAACAGAGTCTTTAGGATGTTTCATGCAGACAGAAAAAAAATCACTTTTGTTTTGTAAGTTTCAGATAATGAATGAATGAATGAATTAATGAGTCTATATGGGCATCGGGGTCTGTGCAGAGGATACAGTGGTGTATGTCATGGTGAAGCAGGCAAGTGGCTTGCTGTTAAACATATGAGTGGAAGCTGGGAAAGCTTGGCTTTATCAGCAGATTTACTGTCCACTGTTAAGTCTAAATTTCTGCAATCCACTGACCTCCTAACAGACTGGGTCCATGTCATGTCAGGCTGTAGCAAGAGTCTTGGTGCAAATTATTCCACATTGGGGTATTCCCAAATTGCTTTGTGCATATTATCCACAAAGTGTAGGTTTAGTGGAAAGAGGATATACAACAATCACAAGCAAACTACAGAAATGTTGTACAGAAACAGGGCTTAATTGTATTCAGGGCTGCCACTGGTCTTAATGTATATGCACATACGATCCAAAGTCAGAGCTGGTTTAACCCCATTTGACATTTTATTTGGGGCAGCACGGTGGCGCAGCAGGTAGTGTCGCAGTCACACAGCTCCAAGGGCCTGGAGGTCGTGGGTTCGATTCGCGCTCTGGATGACTGTCTGTGAGGAGTTGGTGTGTTCTCCCCGTGTCCACATGGGTTTCCTCCGGGTGCTCCGGTTTCCTCCCACAGTCCAAAAACACACGTTGGTAGGTGGATTGGCGACTCAAAAGTGTCCGTAGGTGTGCGTGTGTGTGTGTCTGTGTTGCCCTGTGAGGGACTGGTGCCCCCTCCAGGGTGTGTTCCCGCCTTGTGCCCAGTAATTCCGCGACCCTGAACTGGATAAGCAGTTACAGATAATGAATGACATTGTGTTTGGCAGGCCACCGAGATGAGGTTTGGATCCACCAGGTCACAAGCGCTGATATATTTTGGCTATGGCCACGGAGGTCGCCTTAGATCAACCCTTTCTTCAAATTGGACAGGTACATGTGCACTAGTCATGTTGGCAAAGCTGACACTTATTTTCCCTAAATTTTCCTGGGGGACCATTTAATTTATCTGGATGCTATCAGCATTCCAAGGGGAGTCCCTGATGAATTCAAAGTGCAAAACCCTATAGCAGCAGGGTTTGAGTCTATTTTCGTATGGGTTACGGTCAACAAAACTGTGGATTGAATAAATTTCATATGGTATAATCAACAACGTCTGGCCAATATGACTCGTGACACATTGAGTATTCTGGGGAACAGTTACATTATGCTTCAAAAATGACTCATCAGAACCGAATCGCCTTTGATATGATCCTTGCCGAAAAGGGAGGGGTGTGTCACATATTCGGTGACCACTGCTGCACATTCCTTCCGTGTCCTCAGGACTTGTCAGGACATGACCCACGAGACTGTTGGAGACTGTAGGAGGGGGAACGTGCTGAATAGAGTGTGGAACTAGAAAACCGGATTCCAAAAAAGTTGGGACACTAAACAAATTGTGAATAAAAACTGAATGCAATGATGTGGAGATGGTAAATGTCAATATTTTATTCGTAATAGAACATAGATGACAGATCAAACGTTTAATCTGAGTAAATGTAACATTTTAAAGGAAAAATATGTTGGGACAATTAGCAATAAGTGGCTGGAAAAAGGAAATTGAGCATATAACGAACAGCTGGAAGACCAATTAACACTTATTAGGTCAATTGACAACATGATTGGGTATAAAAAGAGCTTCTCAGAGTGTCAGTGTCTCTCTGAAGCCAAGATGGTAAGAGAATCACCAATTCCACTATTGTTGCGCAGAAAGATACCAGAATGGTGTTACCCAGCATAAAATAGCAAAGACTTTTAAGTTATCATCATCAACCGTGCATAACATCATCAAAAGATTCAGAGAATCTGGAACAATTACTGTGTGTAAGGGTCAAGGCCGTAAAACTCTACTGGATGCTCGTGATCTCCGGGCCCTTAAACGTCACTGCACCTCAAACAGGAATGCCACTGTCAAGGAAATAACAGAATGGGCTCAGGAATACTTCCAGAAAGCATTGTCAGTGAACACAATCCACCGTGCCATCCGCCGTTGCCAGCTGAAACTCTACAGTGCAAAGAGGAAGCCATTTCTAAGCAAGCTCCACAAGCTCAGACGTTTGCACTGGGCCAGGGGTCTTTTCAAATGGAGTGTGGCAAAATGGAAGACTGTTCTGTGGTCACATGAGTCACGATTTGAAGTTCTTTATGGAACACTGGGACGCCATGTCATCCAGACCAGAGAGGACAAGGATAAACAAAGTTGTTATCAACGCTCCTTTCAGAAGCCTGCATCACTGATGGCATGGGGTTGCATGAGTGCTTGTAGCATGGGCAGCTTGCATGTCTGGAAAGGCACCATTAATGCAGAGACCTATGCTCAGGTTCTAGAACAACATATGCTCCCATCTAGATGTCATCTCTTTCAGGCAAGGCCCTGCATTTTTCAACAAGATAATGCCAGACCACATTCTGCAGCAATCACAACATCATGGCTACGTAGGAGAAGGATCCAGGTACTGAAATGGCCAGCCTGCAGTCCAGATCTTTCACCTATAGAGAACATTTGGCGCATCATAAAGAAGAAGGTGCAACAACGAAGGCACAAGAAGATTGAACAGTTAGAGGCCTGTATTAGACATGAATGGGAGAGCATTCATATTTCTAAACTTGAGAAACTGGTCTCCTCTGTCCCCAGACATCTGTTGAGTGTTGTAAGAAGAAGGGGGGATGCCACACAGTGGTAAAAAATGGCCTTGTCCCAACTTTTTTGGGATTTGTTGACGCCATGAAATTTTGAAACAACATATTTTTCCCTTAAAATGATACATTCTCTCAGTTTAAACTTTTGATCTGTGATTTGAGTTCTATTCTGAATATAATATTAGATGTTGGCACCTCCACATCATTGCATTCAGTTTTTATTCACAATTTGTTTAGTGTCCCAACTTTTTTGTAATCCTGTTTGTAGGTCCTTAGATAGAATGCAAAAGGGCAGTTGAGAGTCAACGAGCTGAAGAACATCCTGTACATCTTGAACCTAGCCCCAACCATCTGCAACCATTTTTGCTGACAGTAATAAAATAGGAGATAACAAATATATGCATAGCAAGTAATTAAGGGAATGTCTGGGTTGATGGAATGAGGCATGATGTAATAACATCCCAATGGTACACATGATGCTTGGTGTATGTGCAGAAGGAGCACATGACAGTAGGGTGTACGTGACTGGGGTCCTATCAGAGGCGATTGCTCTAAGACTGCAAGAGAAGCTCAGCTTCCCCTAAAATGTCAAAAAATAAGTGATCAAATATATACTGTTGTGTGTACATGTCATTGAATAAATATGCACTACAACGCGCTCAACTTTTGTTCAGAATCAGTCTTATCACTGGTAAAGACGCGGCTTTCCTCTCAATCATTCCCGCACTTCACAGTGATTTAAACAGTGTGGAGCGTCCACAGAGTTCAATAGCGAAGCAGCGAAGTGCAGCGAAACGAGACGAGCCATTGGATAAATGCTGGGCTTTGTCCCGCCCATCGGACACTCAGTGTCTCTGGGGGTCTATGGGGCAGTGGGCTGGCCTCGGCTGGCCCGGACGCTCAGCTTCTGCCTGATGATTGGATGATCTGTCTGAGGCTGAATCCCTTTTTGATTGACAGCAAAATGAGCGAATCAGCTATCCTTTGGTGTAAAGATTCGTGGGAACATTACATTTTCATTCTGTTCTGAGTTGAACTGGAGACTTTCTAAGTCCTCTTAGTGGCATTTTCTTTGTTAAAAACGACTAGCGACAAATGAAGCTTCTATTTCTGATTTTTTTTTTTTTTTTTTTTTGTAGCTGCTTGTGTTTGGAGACTGACTTCTATCACACTTTCTGACTTCTATCTCAGTTTCTTTCCTGCGGGTGCTGCTGAGCCCCTCCACCATCACAAAGCACTCACAGGCGGACACACTTCACATGAGCCAAGGCCGTTTAAGCAGCCTAGCTCTGCTGGCCATTGAGAGGACACTAGTCAAGTCCCTGAAAAGACGCCTTGTTGGTACAACAGGGTCACAGATAATTTTCTTGAAAAGGAACGGAGGGTAGAATTTACGTATAAATAAACCGACACATTTTATGATGTAGGCCGAAATTGAGCTTCCCCTCCTTGAAAGACCAGCATCCGCCACTGGGTCCTATATATATTGCAACAAATGTTTGAATAAACTAGAGATTGGAGTGAATACTTGACTCTGTGTCTTTGTTCCTCTGATTTCTCCTCGGACCTGAGAATCAGTCTTCTTTCCTGGTTGCACTTAGACAATTGCCATAACAGAGGTGATATTGTATTGTTCAAGTCATGCAATTCCACTCCGAGATGTAATGAAGGAAGCCCACCAGAAGAGGGCAGATTTGATCTATTGTATTTTATTGTAGGATTGAGGTGAGTTATGCATTTGCAAATCTTTGTTAAAAAAAACAGACACATATGTAGGAGGAGTCTTTACATGTCTGAAATATAAAATCTAAATCATTCATCATCAACCACTGGAGCCAACATGATGTTTCTATTCTCAGTGATATGTTTATTCATGGCTTTATTGAGTAAGTGTAGCTCACCCTATTTCTGTGGATTATTTGTTAATCGGTGGAGGTGTGACTAAGTGTGACAAAATTTATTTCAGAGTTTATTTAACTCTGTAGAAATTCATTTTTCATAAAATTTCAATGGATAATAATAGTATTTTTATTTTTTTTACAGGGGAAAGTTTTGCACAGTCAATAGCACCACTGGGGAACATCACCCAGGTTCATGCTATAGAAGATGCCACAGTTACTGTCTCCTGCATGTATGAAGGTACTGGTGTACAAAACCTGCTGTGGTATGGTCAGTATCCTGGCTCCAGGCCAGAGCACTTACTGATGATTGTTCCAGGATCAGAACCTGTGAGTCACAAAACACTACAACTGAAAACTGAAGTGAATGTAACTCAAAAAAGAGTGGATCTGGTGATCTCCTCTGCTGCAGTATCAGACTCTGCTCTCTACTACTGTGCCATGGAGCCCACAGTAACAGGAAACCCAGCTCTACTGTACAATAACTACATCATTGACAGCTTTATTTCAAAACAGCTGAGACATTTTATAAAATGCAATTAATAAAAAAAAATCTGCGTTCCTTCTCTTGAAATGTTAACTGACAAAAAACAACATAATTTCAGTGTTTTGCTGAAAAAACACGATATGTTAATAGTTAATTATGAAAACATTTCAAATGTGAAACCTACTAAAAAAAATTAAATGTTGGAAAAGTGGTAGGTTTGGCAAGAGTGTTATAGCACTTTACCTTTTATTTTCATTTTTATAATTGGGAATTTTATAACTGATATTCTGGGGATAAAAAAAATGAAGTTTTGCATGTGAATGTATTGCCCATTCTTGTTTGATGCAAGACTTACATTTTAATATCAATTTAAGGCATTTAGCAGATACTCTAATATTTTACAGATCTGTAAAACTTCCTCTGGTTGGACAATAAAGTTTAGTAATCAATCATAAAGTGTATAAGAATCTGTACTTGCCTGTCCACCCCAGGGCGGTGGTGAGTAAAGAAACATTATAAAAAGGGACTGAAGTGAGCTAAAGTTAGGCATTAGAGGTTAAAACACAATACCTGTCAAGCATTAGTTGTTAGAAGAAATAAGTTAAAGGCAATTAATCAAATCTAATCATTAAGATACGGAATCACTTTATGTCAAAATGACTGATGGTTGGATTTTTTTCCCACATGATGTCATCATGTTTAACTAGGGGGTGTGTCACCTTAGGAATGTATGGAATTTTTCCCATGACAAAATCGGGGGAAATTTCTCACATGAGGTCATCTTTAATGTAATAGCAGTAATGTGATTTAATAAACTGGATGTGTCACAATCACACACAGGTTCGCTTTAGGGGTACCGATGTTTAATACATGAATTTTAGCTGACTCTGGTACAAAGATACATTGTCATGATTGTTTGAAATTTTGTAGATCTGAAGAATGTTTTTCACAACACAAACAATCTAGTCTGTATGACCTTGTGAAATACCGTATGAGCTGTAATACAACATTTAAGGTTTCTGCTACTACCCCTCGCAAATGTAGAACGATAGTATGTAATGTGTGTAAAGCACCTCTTGAAACACATACAAAGTCAAACAAGAAAGAAACACACAACTGTTTAATAAAACCATCATTATCCAGACCTCCAACCCAGAACAATTTTTTTTATGGAATATGGAATCAACAAACGTGCCAATTCATACTCATACCACTACTTATGCGGGTAATCATTGGAGTGCTACAGGAGAGGGCTGTATAGTGCTGTTCTTTAAACAGTTCCAGAAAAATAGATATAAAAAAATATAAATTTATAGCACACAAAAGCAGTGAATATGATTCATATTTACTGCTGTATTTCATGACATATATTCACTCCCATGATATCAAAAATGCTTTGTGGACGTTCACCAAAATCCCTTCACTTTTTGCGATGATGCCATACCCAGCCTCTTTACAACTCTCATTTTCTCTTTTCAGGTGCTGCCATGCTTCTCCAACCTTAAAGCTCATGCTCTCTTTTCGGGTGCTGTCATGAACCTTCATCCCACCCCACCCCCACTTTTTTTTTGGCTGCTGTGCTACTCCCCGTCTCTGGCTGTCTAGCTAATCCTCTTTTAAGGTGCTACTGTGGACCCTCATCCTAATCCTCTCTTGTGCTGCGGACCTTCATCCTTTGTTTTGCAGCTGCCCTGCCTCTGCCTCCAACTTCGCAGCTTGTGCTCTCTTCTCAGAAGTTTTTATGGACCCTTGTCCCTATGCCCTCACCCTCACAAATAAGCAGTGCCTTGTGTCCACTGTACGGCTTGATGGATCTTACTTCTTGCCTCTCTGCTCACAGCTATGCTGCTCCCAGCCCTAGTTTTGCAGCTTGCGCTTTCTTCTACCACAGACCTTCAGCCCAACCTCTCCCTTTTCCAGCTATGCCACTCTCAAACCTATACTTTTTCAGCCCTCGCTCTGTCCCAGGTACTGCTGTGGACCTTCATCTCATCCATTCCTCTCGGCAGCCACACTGCTCCAAGCTTCTAACTTTCCAGCTTGAGCCACTGAGAATATTCATCTATATCTCTCCTTTTGCAACTGGACTTGACCCTGTTTCTTCCAGCTGCTATGGGCCCACAACCTGACCTCTCCCTTTGCAGCCACACTGCTCCTAGCCCCTAATTTCTTGCTCCTTCCTTAGGCAATGGCTTGGACCAGCCCCCTGCCTGGCACTCCAGGCACTCAACAATAATATTGAAAGACAATTTAGAGGAGAAAAATTCAATTGAAAATAGGCTGCTTTGCCATATTAAACACATGATCTAGTTGGAGCTTCACATCATACTGCCATCAGCCAGAAGCACTAGACCTGTACCGCCTTCACTTTTGAGAGACCTTATGCTGTCTATGTTTTCTACAGTCACTGGACTCAACAATGAATCTTACTGCACAAAGAAAGACATACAGGGTGTGTCAAAAGTTGAAAGATACAATTTTAATTTCAAATGGCCACCATCTTGAAAGCTGCCATATTGGATCAGGGGCAATGGGAAGGTGGTCAGGTAGCATATATATATATATATATATATATATATATATATATATATATATATATAAACAGTCTTATCAGAAATCGAATGTCACAGTCAGCAGTATCTCTCAAATTCCAGTGTCCTGAGACTTTTGACTCATCCTGTATATCAGTGAATTTCATTGTAGCATAAGATAAACTAATCACCAATATACATATAACTACATGAATTTAGAAGTTCAGAAATGATCTATGTTAAGAATACACATTTTACGAGTCTTTTTCTATTGTTTTTTGTATATGCAGATGTTCTTAAAGATACAAACTGGCTGATGGAGAATGATGGCAAACTTCCGTCCGAGCAAGAAGATCTGTTTGTTTTATGTCAAGTTCCTATAAATCAGTGGGAACACTTTGCTTTACTGGTACGAAGTGCGTTACTGAAGCTCCACAGAATCTAATGTATAAAGGAGCACAATCACTAGGGAGAAGAGTATATCAAAGAAACACACCTGGAAGTAAAAACAAATGATTCATCTACTGAACATAATATCAATGATCAATAACTTATTTACTTATAATTCCATAGAATCAATTAAACAGACAAACAGAAAAATAAACAAATATTTTCTATGTAGCCTACTACAGTGACCTCATTGTACCTCTCTATAATCAGAGGCGGGTAATAACACACTATATTTACTCCATTACATTGAGCTATATTCTGCTCGTTACTTATTTTTATCTATCCGTCCAATGCATGACCTCTTGATTTGTTTTGTTGAGACTTCCAACAGAGGCTCTGTGCCGCCTGTCTCACTAGTGACATTTGACTCCCAAAAAGTTAAACGTGTATATTATACTCATTCATTACACACAGGCTGATATATTTAGAGTGTTTATTTCTTTTAATTTCATGATTATAATTGACAACTAATGAAAACCTCAAATTCATATATATATATATATATATATATATATATATATATATATATATATATATATATATATATATATATATGAAATTCAGTCCAGGAGATAATCCAGGATTGTGTCCTTTTGTTATATTTTAGCTAAAGTTTTTTTTTTCCTCTCAGAATTTTCCATATATCAAATCAAAAAATTTATTTGTATAGCGCTTTTTACAACTGATGTTGTCACAAAGCAGCTTCACAGAATTCCAGTAAGACAAAGATTTGACATGAATTGTAAAAAAATGTAATAAAACCCCAAGTGAGCAAGCCAGGGGCAACAGTGGCAAGGAAAAACTCCCTCAGCTGAGGAAGAAACCTTGGGAGGAACCAAGGCTCACAAGGGGTGACCTATCCTCCTCTGGTCAATCAACTGGTAATAATAGTTGGTAGTCCGTGAGAACTTCAGTGTAGGGGCAGCTTCAAGGCACTTGGTGGTTGCTGGAGCATGGGCAGCTGGTCTGAAGTGTGGAGGAGGGTCTTAACAGTCATCCATCAGTGTTTAGACAGACAGGTGGGCAATCGTTTACTCGGAAAAATGCAAAGGGATGGAATTAGTTTTGAACTGTTTGGTGTTTGTAAAGTAGAAAATGTGAACATTTCCAGAGTGTGGCTAATGACTCTGGCAGATCTGACTATGACAGCTTTAACTAAAAGGAGAGAACCAGAAGGACACACAGACACAGGAGCATCCTGAAACACTCGCATCCCTCCGCTCCACCGTCAACAAACTTGAGTGATCGCGTGAAGCGGCGGGACGACAGCGAGCCCATGTAGAGCTTTATATGTTAATAACAGAATTTTGTAGTTGATGCGGAATTTTACAGGCAGCAAAATAAGTAATGATAGAACTGGGCTGATATGTTCAGATTTTCTAGTTTTAGTGAGGACCCTGCAGCATTTTGAACTAGTTTCCTTAAATTGCTGCTGGTGCATCCTGACAGTAGTGCGTTACAGTAGTCAAGCCTTGAAGCAATAAAGGCATGTACTAATGTTTCTGCGTCCTGCAGGGATAAGGCATTTCTAATGTTAGCAATATTGCGAAGATGTAAAAAAGCTGTCCTAGTGATACTGCATTTGTGTTGATCAAATGATACATATGGGGTCAATTATGACACCAAGATTTTTTGCTGCTGAACCAGGTTTAACTGGAAAGTCAGCGAGATTTAAAATTAAATCTGATAATTTATTTCTTGCCACTTTTGGACCCAAAAGCAGGACCTCTGTTTTGTAGCTGTTTAGAAGGAGGAAGTTACACAACATCCAGCCTTTCACGTCTTTTACACAGTCCTCTATTTTCTTTAAACTGTGTTTGTCATCGGGCTTGGCTGAAATATGCAATTGCGTGTCGTCTGCGTAACAGTGAAAGTTAATGTCATGGTTTCTTATAACTGTGCCTAGCGGTAACATGTATAATGTAAATAATAATGGTCCTAAAATAGAGCCTTGCGGAATTCCAAATCTTACTTTAGAATAATTTGAATTTAGATTGTTTACTTTTACAAATTGATAATATTCCCTTAAGTAAGATTTGAACCATAATAGGGCTGTCCCTGTAATTCCAACCATGTTTTCTAACCTTTCTAGGAGAATATTGTGGTCTATTGTATCAAAGGCTGCGCTGAGGTCAAGAAGCACCAACAGGGATATGTGGCCTTGATCAGAGGCAAGAAGCAGATCATATGTTATCTTGACTAGAGCTGTCTCTGTACTATGATGTGGCCTGAATCCAGATTGGAATTTTTCATATATATGATTTTTATGTAAATATGAACTAAGTTGTTGGGCCACGGCTTTTTCTAAGATCTTGGATAGAAATGGCAGATTAGACGTTTTGGTTTCTTGATCATAGGTTTAATAACTGCTAGTTTAAAAGCTTTGGGTACATAGCCCAGGCTAAGGGATGAGTTTACTATAGTTAAAAGAGGATAATAGCTGGTAGTACTTCTTTGAGTAATTTTGTGGGAATTGCATCAAGTGTGCAAGTTGTACAGTTTGCAGAGGTGATAATCTTCTCTAGTTCTAACTGTGGGAGTGGGTAAAAGGTTTCAAGTCTTTCTTTTACAATTACATTATGTTTTATATCAGCCACATCGGGTGGCAGCCAGGTCGGATTTAATCCTGTGGCTTGAGTTTGTTGTCTAATATTCTCAATTTTATTATTAAAAAAGTCCATAAAATCTTTACTGGTGAGAGTTGCTGGAATTAGTTGTTCGGAACCTGCTTGATTTTTTGTAGTTCTGGAAAATACACTAAACAGTACTCTCAGATTATTTTTATTATTGGAGATTAGTGAGGCCAGATATGCTGAGCGAGCTTTAGTGAGGGCATTTCTATACACTTTAAGGCTGTTCTTCCAGGCAGAATGGAACACTTCCAGCTTGGTTGATCGTCATTTCCGCTCTAGTTTCCGTGATGTTTGTTTTAAAGTACGGGTTTTATAGTTATACCATGGTGCGAGCTTTTTCTGTCTTATACTTTTATGTTTAAGTGGTGCTACCTTTCCTAAAGTAGATTGACAGGTATTTTCTAAATAGTTAGTACATCTAGCTCCATTGGGTCAGATGGAGTGGGAATTGGTGTTGATATTTCTGGGAGGTTTTATATAAATTGTTGGGCGGTAGATGGTTTTATTATATGCTTTGTAGAATAGCGAGGGGTCTTACATATATTATGGCTAAGACGTAGCTCATATGAAATTAGGTAATGGTCAGAGATTGCTGAGGATTGCGGTAAGATATTAATTTTGTCAATGTTAAGACCTAGTGTCAGAACTAAGTCTAAAGTGTGACTGCAGTAGTGTGTAGGCCCTGTTACATTTTGAGTAATACCAATAGAGTCTAAGATTGAGGTAAATGCCTTTTTAGTGGGTCACTTTCCTTCTCAAAATGGATATTGAAATCTCCTACAATTTCCTACAAAATACAACTTTAAGATTGCAAACCGCTAGGTTTGCAGCAAAATTGCTGAATTCTTTCAGAAATTCTAAGTAAGGCCCTGGTTGTCTGTAAATGTTGCATAATAAAAATGCATCCTTTTTTGTGACCGGATTTGTAACAATGGTGGAGAGAACCTCAAAAGAAGTGGTGTCACATAGTTTAAGACTAATTTCTAGAGTATTTTGGTAAATTAATAATCTTGGGTTATGTACATATATATATAGCCTAAGGGGGTGGCTTCATATAGTGCTGAATATTCATTTGGTCTAACCCACGTTTCCGTGAGACAGAAAATGTTGAATTTATGAGTTGAGTTTACGATGAGTGCTTTTGAGTTTAGTGATCTTATGTTGAGTAACCCAAATTTTAGTTCTGAGGTGTTGCTGCTATCATATGTGTATGATTTAATATTGATTAGGTTGCTGAAACAGACTGATTTTGTTTTTCTACTTTTACATTTAGTTCGGGAGAAAGACACAGTCTCAATACAGTTGAACCTAGGTGATGTGTCACGCGGGGGACGTGAAGAGTGGAATTACGGGAGGCGGACACACTCGCTATAACACAGACAGTTTTAATAAAGAGATAACCAAAACAAAACAAACTTGAACAGAAACACAAAATAACATGACTTATAAACATAGGAAAGAGAAGGAAACAACACTAGAGGACTCGGGCAGGAAACAGGCAAGAGAGACTGGTAAGAGCGAGGACGAAAACACAACACACGACAACAAACGACAACGAAAACAAAATGACCAATACCAGGAAGTGAGGGAAGAGGGCTTAAATACCAGAACAAACTAGACACACCTGACATGGATAATGAGGGAAAAGAAGGCGGGACAAAGGCGGAGAATGAACATAAACAAAGCCATGTGCGGAGATAGGAAAACAACAAAGAGAGAGCCACATAGAAAGGGAAAGCAAACAAGAAAGTGCCAAGGATGTGACAGACGCCCCCCCCAAGACACGCAACTCCCGGAGCGCGAAAAACTAGACTCTCCAGGAGCTGGTGCAGGAGGGGCCAGAAGAAACAAAAACAGGAAACCAAAAGATTCAAGACAAGATAGGAAATGGAACAGGTGACACGGGACTGGACTTAAATGGATACTGGACAGAACTGGAAGGAAGAGATGGGGAACGAGAGAAGACAGGAGTAGAGACAGGGGACTGAAAGATAGACTGGACATTGGATTGAATACTAAACGGGGACTGAGACTGGAAAGGAGCAGATACACATGACTGGACATGGGTCTGGACAGAGGGTTTAAACTGTGACTGAACATGAGACCGGACAGGACTAACAGGGGACTGGACTATTCTGGAAATAGAGGGACAGACAATGGACTGGAACATAGGCTGGACTTGAGGCAAGGGAACTGGGACCAGGACTTTTACAGGGATAGAGACGAACACGGTGACAGGGACCAGAACAGAAACAAAAACAGACACAGGTACAGGGACAAGAAGAGATACAGGAATCAGGACAGGAACAGACACTGGAACAAAAACAATAGGTGGGTGCCCAGGGCTGGCAAATGTCCGAGGAAATGTCTGAGGTACCAGCCTGGGCACAGTTCTGGGGATCGGCCCCGAAGTCCTTGGGGCCGTTCTACGGGTATGACCGGGAGCGGCCGTAGCCCCAGTCTCGGGGGCAGAAACGGCCGTAGCCACAGTCTCAGGAGCAGAAACGGCCGTAGCCACAGTCTCAGGAGCAGAAACGGCCGTAGCCACAGTCTCAGGGGCAGAAACGGCCGTAGCCACAGTCTCAGGGGCAGAAACGGCCGTAGCCACAGTCTCAGGCTCAAAAGCGGCCGAAGCCAAAGTCACAGGAGTAGGAGTGGCTGAGGGAGCAGCACTCATGGAGACAGGAGGTCCTGCGGCGACGTCCACGGAGACAGGAGGACCTGCAGCGACGTCCACGGAGACAGGGAACCCTGCGACAATGTCCACGGAGACAGGGGAACCTGCAGTGACGTCCACGGAGACAGGGGAACCTGCAGTGACGTCCACGGAGACAGGGGAACCTGTAGTGACATCATCCACGGAGACAGGGGAACCTGCAGTGACGTCGTCCACGGAGACAGGGGAACCTGCAGTGACGTCGTCCACGGAGACAGGGGAACCTGCAGTGACGTCGTCCACGGAGGCAGGGGAACCTGCGATGTCATTCACGGAGACAGGAGAAACTGCGACGACGTCCACGGAGGCAGAAGGATGTGCGACGACGTCCACGGAGGCAGAAGGATGTGCAACGTCGTCCACGGAGGCAGAAGGATGTGCGACGACGTCCACGGAGGCAGAGGAATCTGCGACGTCGTCCACGGAGGCAGAGGAATCTGCGACGACGTTCACGGAGGCAGAAGAGTCTGCGACTCCGTCCATGGAGACAGAAGAAGCTGTGACGACGTCCACGGAGGCAGAGGAATCTGCGACAACGTTCACGGAGGCAGAAGGATGTGCGACGACGTTCACGGAGAATGAACATAAACAAAGCCATGTGCGGAGATAGGAAAACAACAAAGAGAGAGCCACATAGAAAGGGAAAGCAAACAAGAAAGTGCCAAGGATGTGACATGATGCCTCAAGGCAGTTCGCAGACGGTCGGTTTAGCCTGTCTGTCTGCGGTCTGGTCCCAACTCTGGATTGTCAGCAGCTGTCTACACTACTCTGCTGACTAACTAAAAGACTATGTGCTATGCTGCAAGAAAGTAAGGCAGCAACCTCCCGTGTGGGGTGGATACCATCCCTACCTATAAGACCAGGCTTGCCCTCGAAATGTAACCAACTGTCTATAAAGCCCACTTGATTTTCGGAACACCACTTGGACATCCAGCAGTTTAACGCCGGAAATCTGCTGTAGGCTTCAGCGCCGCGAGCAGATTATGGCATCGGATATCGTCTGGGCCAGTTTAATCACCTCTCTAATATTACCCTTAATTACCTCAGACTGCCTTGAATATCTCCTATTAGCTAACAGTCTAAGGTTGCCACTAATATCCGACGCTCTGGCTTCCGATAAACAGCTAACTGTTACTGCCGGCGCCCCTAAAGGAGTAGCTAATTTCACGTGTCGAACAATAGAGTCTCCTATAACCAGAGCACTCTTAACAAGCTCCTCAGCGGGTGCTTCGCTGAGCGGGGCAAACCTGTTTGACATGCGAATTGGAGGAGCGTGGTGTCGTGGTGGGCTAGCTTTGGCCTCAGCATTAGCATCAGCCTTAGCTTTCCGGTTATGTCGCTGAGACGACACGGCTCTAACGCTGGAGTCGAGGGGGTGCTAACTCTCCCTAAGGCACCCGGAGTTGCTAGCACTGAATCTCACTGTTTATGCCTTGATAATAATAAGCTCCGGATGCGCACTTCTAGCTGGTCCACTTTATCCACCAGCGAGCTAACTGGCTGACACTTAGCACAAACACAACCACTATCATTACCACTAGAGGTGGAAAAGGGTGTTAAACTAAACATGCCACACTCTGAGCAGGAAAAACAGCCAGTAGTAACCATGGAATTGCAGGTACTTACCACTTTTGGTTGATTTTAGTAACTTACACCAGAAATGTTACTCCAGGGTCCGGTGGCAGTTTTACTGCCTCTGTAATAAAAATTCCTGCGGAGACAATCTATAAGATCTATGGATGGTTAGTAAGTTGTAAAAACAGAAATAAGTACAGAAATAACAGAAGAAACAAGTAACCATATACCTCCATATAAAGATTAACCTTTGCTTAAACAATTATTACATCCATTTTATCATACTGTATATAATTTCTACAACATCTGAACACAAATGTACAAATTAGTTAAATTCACATTGAATTGATTTATGTATATGCACCAGTTGAAAAAACCCTCTTTTCTGAGTGTTTGTGTATAAATAAAATATCTCACATATTTAGATTTCATTGCAATATGTAATACATTTTTATTTTTGCTATATACTTCATTTTCATTGCAACAATTTGATTAATTCGGTTCATTTTTAAACTATGCTCTGATCTTCCACACAGACAGAAAGCAAAGTGGAGCAGAGCAGGAGTTTCCTGTTGTAGTTTCTCATAACTGCACTCACTTCAGAGAGACTCACACTAACACAGAGATCAGCTTTAGAGCACTGAGAGCTGAAAATGTTCACAATGAAGACAAACCTTCTCATCCTTCTTATGGCATCAGGTACTCACTGTAAATATTTGCATGACAATATTTCAATACAATTTTAAGTATAAAAAAATCTGTAATTTATCATTGATAAAAATTATGTAATTTATGTTTTTCAGGTGTGTTTAGTGCTGATGAAATTGGACCGGAAAGAGAACAGAAGACTGATATTTTTATAAAAGAGGGAGAATCATTTACACTGAAATGCAATTATGACTCCAGTAATGACTATGTTTGGCTTTTCTGGTACAGACAGTATCCCAACAAACCTCTACAGTATTTATTATATAGAGGTGCTCGATCGCGGAGTGGTAGTGATAACACTGCAGACCACAGATTTGAGTCTATAGCATCCAGAACATCCACGGAGCTCACTCTTAGAGAAACAAGACTGACAGATACAGCTCTCTATTACTGTGCTCTTCAGGTGGAGCACAGCGATGCAAAGTCTCTGATAACCTTTACAAAAACCTGCACACCTTCTGTTTGCTTTGAACACAAGGAGACCAAAGTAATACACAAACCACAATGCATTATCAGTTATTACAGTCACTTTGATAAAAGCCAGTGCACATCTGGCAGAAAGAAGGTGGATTTTAAATTGCACCGTAATTTTACATATTTATGTAGGGTATAGCTTCAAACCATTTTGAACCTCAACAGAATCTTTCCATTCCAGTGCAATTTTTCCTAATAGCAAAAATGCATTATATGCAAGGAACGCGTTAAAGAATTTTCTGAGCCCAGATTAGCTCTTGTTGTTAACTTTGCTGTGTTGACAGGTGAAGACAGGTGATGCAAAAGAATCTCCGCAGACATGGTTAAAGGTGTAAATACATCTTTATTTACAGAAACAGTCTTAAGATTTAAAGATGAAAGGTCATCAAAAGGGGGCAGGATTTGTTGAATTAAGGTGACTGATGCTTTTGTATAATTTTGCACTTAAAACAGATACACATATGTAGAGACTTTACAGGTCTGAATACTAGCTCCTAAATCTCTCTCTTTTTTAACATTGCAGTCACCCCAATGTTTCTGTGCTCAGTGACTGTATTTATGACATCACTGTGTAAGTGGAGCTCACTCAGTTTCTGTGAAATATATATTTTGTACTGTGGGTTCTTTATTAATTTGTGCTGAGGTGTATGTGGGTTTTCATCACCCAGGTTCATGCTCTGCACGTATGACAGTAGTTTCAGTTACCTGCAGTGGATCATCAGTATGCTAGATTCAGACCAGATTATTTACTGATGGTTGTCCAAGGATCTAAAGCTGAGACAAATGCAACAATACAAATGAAAATTGATGTGAATGCAAAGGAAAATGTCAATATAATAATAACAAATGTCAATGTAAATGTCAATATAAGAGCACTTCACATTCACCAAATCCAATCCGGAATGTTTATTTTCCCTCACTAAGGTAATCTGCCATGACACTTGTCATCTTGTGCAGTGTTCTCACAGGTTAGGTCCAGTACAGCTTAGTTTTTACCATGATCAACTACTCAGTTCTTCCTCAACTTAACTTTTCTTAGTAAGCCACAGCCCTTGATTGCAGAAAGCCCATGCACATCATGGTAGGAATCCCAGGGTAGGAATAGAAGATAGGAAAGTTAGGGTATGAAAGTTACTCTTTCCTGCAAGTATGAGGATCCTGTGAAAGATGTACAAAGTTTGCATCATCATTCCACAAGCACATTGAAGCCCAGGTCTTATGCGAATTACCAATCTTGTGAGTAACCAAAATAGAAATCAAACCCTTGACTGCAGAAAGCCCATGCACATCAGGATAGGAATCCCTATAGCAGTGGTTCCCAAAGTGCAGGGGGTGGGGGGTAGGGTTCTCAAGCCACAACTTCCAAAGGGAAAATGAGAAACTATGATGAGGCATATCTCAAAGCAAGCTCATACCAGTCACTGAAGAAATGAAGGGATTAAATGTGCAGGTGTTAGGTTTTTTCTCTCAGGAAGCTGTTTTATAATTTATTTTTTTGTACAGGGAAGCAATAAGGAGTAAATATGTTTATCAATAACTGTTTCTTTATGTTAGTTTTCTTTTTTTATTATTATTATTTTAGATGCAGTTTTGTATGAATGTATAAATAAATTCCAGTGGAGCTTGGAAGTAAAGGTTGTGTACAAAAAATATTTGAAAATATTCTCATCTACGAAAGTGGGGCATAGCAGAAAAAGTTTGGGAACCACTGCTCTATAGTGAGTGAGTCCCCCTAAAAGGAATATAAGGCTATTTGTGAAAGCATATTACTTAAATTACTTCATCTCATTAAGGGTCAATACAAATATTTTTCATTACCAAGGGAAATCCCAAAAGGTCAAATTTTGAAGGTATTGATATTTTGGATCGAATATGCAACGATACACATATTAGAAAAGCAGTAATTGTTAATCACAGTTGTCCTCCTAATTGAATTTGGGAATAAATGGAAATTGCATTTTTTTTGGCTGATAAAGTCTGGCAAGCTGTTAACAAATACTTTATAAATAACAAGGTAAAAGAAATCCACATTAAAATGCTTAACAGAATTTACCATGAAAAATTTCACATAAATGTAACATCAAAATGTGCGCTGCCATTTTGAACTAAAAACAATTGGACATTTGTTCTTTTTCCTGTACTTATTCAGCAAAATTCTGGGATAAGATATCTTTAGCGGTCTTGAAAACTTTTTGCAAGCAAATCAACAATAATGAGGAAATGGTGATTTTTATTTCACTCTTTCTCTTTTTTAATTTTTTTTTTTTTGAAAGGGGAATAATAATAATGAAAGGGGAATGTAAGGAGGAGCGAAATGGGCATGTGAGCGACAACTTAGGTGAACCTAAGTTCAGATCATATTGCCCCAGAAGTTTAAAAGTAACACTATTATGATTGTTTGGATTTAATGTTTGGCAGATCTTATTATTGTGGTGTAAAAATGTTTATTTTGGGAATTGTATTAAATTGATACAGACATGGGTTCAAACAGAGACAAATGTGATTCATAGGGATTGGGAGATTCAGAGAAGCTTGACATGGTACTGGCACCTGCTGTACCATATAAGGTGGAACGAGACACTAGTGAATTAAAAGCTGACTTCAGTCTCATATGGTTGTGAGAAGTGAGTGCTGTGTTTTACATAGTTATTGTTGCTGTGGCTGTGCAATGGTGAATAATGTAAAACAATATCTACGATATATATAATATAAACCACTAACTACAAACAGGAAGCTGGTGAATAGGGAGCTGCCTTCAGTGTCACCCTTACCATAGAAGAAGGCTTATATTTTGCTGCCATTTTTTTCATTCCAGTTCATGAGACCTCATGTAAAAAAGTAAAAAGTAAAATCTATTTCTCTACTTATTATCTGAATACTGGATGTTTCTGTGCTCAATGACATGTGTGTTTATGATTTTACTAAGTGCAGGTCACAGCACTTCTGTGAAATAGTGTGTTGGATGGATTATTTGTTAATCTGTGTCTATGGATATGTCAGTGATTAATTAATTAAACTCAATGGAAATTATTTATTTCTTTGTTTATTTCATTCTAATGGGAAATTTGCGTTTTATTTATTTTTTTTTATTTATTTATTTGTTTATTTTGCAGGAAAATCTTTTTCACAGTTGTAGCGGAGTAACAGTACTTGAGTTGGTTATGTTTAATGGTGATTATCACTTATAATAATTATTATTATTATTACTGAATTAAATGACAAAACTATTAATAATTTATTAAAGATTGAGATACTGTCAACGCTAGGGAATGAGTTCTCGGGATTTTCAGACTCTTAAGGAACAAACTCCACACACTGTATTATTTCAGATAATGGAAAGACTTTATTAAAAGGAATGATAATAGGTTGATAAACATAGCACAATCATCAAAATCTCACGGAATCAACGCAGGTGAAACCAGTTCGAATTTAATACTTGGCTAGGCTATATGACTTAGGAATACGGTGTTGCTAAATTATTTAATTAGTGTGTAAATTTATCAAGAGACTTAATTCGACATCAGCTCTGAAGATTAGAAATCTTGTCATTATGATCACCTAGCCGATGGGTCCAGCAGATTTTCGCTCTGTTCTTCTGGTGTTTGACTTGTCGTGGCTGAAGTTAGGCTGGTTAGTGGGGGAAAGTCCCTCCAGGATGAGTCAGCCACTTTCGGCGTCCTTTAGACAGTGTGACGTCAGTCGGGGATTCCCTTCACAGAGAACTGCTGGCCTGGCTGGTTTTCCCAGAGTGAGGTAGAACATTCTTCAATGAAGCACCATTTCCTCCGATCGTCAGAAGCTGCTTTACAAATTAGTTAACTAATACTTATTTTACGATTTTCACTCTATTCCAGCGGCGGCCCTTATTCTGGCCAAAATAAGTTTCACCTGCTTTGATCAGTCATAAAATTAAACTTGGATTGGGCTACCAACAGCGAACACAAATGAGAAAAGAAAAGATTACTGACAATTAATCGACCGTTTACTCTTTTAGTTTCTGTATTGCACTGCTAACTAACACAAGGCGTCCCCTGTAAGTTGCATGAAGGTCTTTATCTTTAAGAGTCTTTTTGGACAAGTCGGCTTGTCAGCGTAGACAAGAAGAAAAAGTACAAAAGAAAAATGCAAAGAGAGAAGAGATTTTTTGCGGCTCCCTTTTTCATAGGTGGCGCGGTCATGCCCATTTGGGAGGTCTCGTTCTCTGATTGGTTCCTGGGTCTGGGGTTCACATGACTGTCTCCAGTCTCACCTCTCCGAAAATTCACATTTTGGACTGATACATAACCTTAATTGAATAAAAATACTTCATACATACTTGAATATAGCACAATGAGTATGGAGTATGGAGTAACTGGAGTATTTTTATCAAATACATATATATATATATATATATATATATATATATATATATATATATATATATATATCGAGTATATTATCAACTATTCTAGATGTCTGACAATTTATTTTTCTAAATTGAGACAGGAATTTTTCCTTGTGATTAAAACAGTAATTCATATCACTCGGTTAGTTAGTAGACAGTCACCTGAGAATAACATTAATAACACATTGCATAATGCGTGTTTTAGTAACAAAGAAATATAGTCGTCCGAGATGATTTGAGAGCGAAAAATGATTTCGCAAATGTCCACTTGGGGGCATTGTTGGTCCATGCTGTTTGTCTGGTTTGAACCTAGGTTCAACAAAATCAGCCTGTTTCAAGCAACCTAATCAACATTAAAACATACACATATGATAGCAGCAACACCTCAGAACTAAAATTTGGGTTACTCAACATAAGATCACTAAACTCAAAAGCAGTCATCGTAAATGATATCATAAGTGATCATAAATTCATCATTTTCTGTCTCACGGAAACGTGGGTTAGACCAAATGAATATTCAGCAATAAATGAAGCCACCCCCCTAGATTATAATTATGTACATAGCCCAAGATTATCAGGCAAAGGAGGTGGAGTATGTGTAATTTACCAAAATACCCTAGAAATTAGTCTTAAACTATGTGACACCTTCACTTTTTTGAGGTTCTCTCCACCATTATTACAAATCCGGTCACAAAAAAGGACGCATTTTTATTATGTAACATTTACAGACCACCAGGGCCTTACTCAGAATTTCTGAAAGAATTCAGTGATTTTGCTGCAAACCTAGCTGTGTGCAATCACAAAGTTATAATTGTAGGAGATTTCAATATCCATTTTGAGAAGGAAAGTGACCCACTAAAAAGGCATTTACATCAATCTTAGACTCTATTGGTATTACTCAAAATGTAACAGGGCCTACACAGTACTTTAGACTTAGTTTTGACACTAGGTCTTAACATAGACAAAATTAATATCTTACCGCAATCCTCAGCAATCTCCGACCATTACCTAATTTCATATGAGCTACGTCTTAGCCATATGTAAGTCCCCTCACTATTCTACAAAGCGTATAATAAAACCATCTACCGCCCTACAATTTATAGAAAATCTCCCAGAAATATCAACACCAGTTCCCACTCCATCAGGCCAAATAGAGCTAGATGTACTAACTGACTACTTAGAAAATACCTGTCGATCTACTTTAGAAAATGTGGCACCTCTTAAAAGAAAGAAAAAGCTCGCCCCATGGTATAATGATAAAACCCATACCTTAAAACAAACATCATGGAAACTAGAGCGGAAATGGCGTTCAACCAAGCTGGAAGTGTTCCACCCTGCCTAGAAGGATAGCCTTATAAAGTATAGAAATGCCCTCACTAAAGCTCGCTCAGCATATCTGAGGAGGAGGAGTTTCCTATTGTAGTTTCTCACAACTGCACTCACTTCAGAGAGATCAGTCTTGGAGAACTGAGAACTTACACACACTGCTAATTCCACCTGATAATATTCACAATGAAGACAAATATATTATTCCTCATTGTGGCATCAGGTACTACTAAATAAAATCTTAATAGTTCAATAAAATATTAAGAACATTTGTGAAAAACAAATATATTAATTTGTTTTTCAGATGTGTTTGGTGCTGATCAGATTGGACCATCAGAAGATTAGAAGACTAGGGAGAATCTGTTACATTGAGATGCTCTTATGACTCAAGTAGTGACTATACTTATCTTTACTGGTACAGACAGTATCCTAACAAACCTCCAAATTATTTACTACTTAGAGGTGCTCGATCATGGAGTGGTAGTGATAACACTGCAGACCAGAGATTTGAGTCTACAGCATCCAGAACATCCACTAAGCTTACTCTTAGAGAAATAAGATTGATAGATAAAGCTCTCTATTAATGTGCTTTTTGGAGCCCAGTGAAGCAAATTCTCTGAGCAGCTTTACAAAAACTAATACACATTCTTTTTGCTTTGAACACAAACAGATCAAAGTAATCAAAACCACAATGCATTATTTGTTATTACACTCACTCTGATAAAAAAAAGCCAGTGTACAAATGGCAGGAACAAGATACATTTTAAACTGCACAATAATTTTCTATCATGTTGTAAGTTATTGTTTAAAACATTTTTTATCGGAATCTTTCCATTTCGGCCCCCACCAGGGTGTATTCCCACCTTGCGCCCAATGATTCCAGGTAGGCTCTGGACCAGTGGCGGATGCTGGTCTTTCAAGGAGGGGAAGCTCAATTTCGACCTACATCATAAAATGTGTCGATTTATTTATACGTAAATTCTACCCTCCGTTCCTTTTCAACAAAATGATCTGTGACCCTGTCGTACCAACAAGGCGTCTTTTCCAGTGAATTGACTAGTGTCCTCTCAATGGCCAGCAGAGCTAGGCTGCTTAAACGGACTTGGCCCATGTGAAGTGTGTCCGCCTGTGAGTGCTTTGTGACGGTGGAGGGGCTCAGCAGCACCCGCTGGTCAGAAACTGCGATAGAAGTCAGAAAGAGTGATAGAAGTCAGTCTCCAAACACAAGCAGCTACAAAAAACCCACCAGAAATAGAAGCTCGATTTGTCGCTAATCGTTTTTAACAAAGAAAATGCTGCTAAGAGGATTGAGATAGTCTAGTTCAACTCAGAACAGAATGAAAATGTAATGCTCCCTCGGATCTTTACACCAAAGGGTCGCTGATTCGTTCATTTCGCTGTCAATCAAAAAGGGATTCAGCCTCAGACAGATCATCCAATCATCATGCAGAAGCTGAGTGTCCGGGCCAGCCGAGGCCAGCCCACTGCCCCATAGACCCCCAGAGACGCTGAGCGTCCGATGGGCGGGACAAAGCCCAGCATTTATCCAATCACTCGTCTCATTTCCCTGCACTTCGCTGCTTCTCTATTGAACTCTGTGGACGCTCAGCGTCCGCACTGTTTAAATCACTGTGAATCTGCGTGAATGATTGAGAGGAAAGCCGCGTCTTTACCAGTGATAAGAATTCTGAACTGATTCTGAACAAACGTTAATCGCGTTGTAGTGCATATTATTCAATGACATGTACACACAACAGTATATATTTGATCACTTATTGACATTTTAGGGGAAGCTGAGCTTCCCTTGCAGTCTTAGAGCAATCACCACTGCTCTGGACCCACCGTGACACTGAACTAGATAAGCGGTTACAGATAATGAATGAATGAATGAATCTTTCCATTTCAGTGTATTGTATCCTTAATTATAAAAATTCCTTACTTGCAGGGCACAATATACAGAGCTATTACAACCTAAGACTTGTTATTTTAATTAACAGATGCTATTTATTGTTGCATAATAATAAAATATATCAGCCCTGCTTAAAATATGAACACATTTTTTCAAAATTGTCAAAATAACTATCTATTCTATTGTGATTAGTTCCACCTGTGTAGCTCTCTTCTGGTTGAACTTTGGATGGGGCAGATGAGGTGTTATGTGTCATATTTTGTATATATGTTACAACCCCTGAAGACGACCACCTGTGCTGTGCTCATAAATATGAGAAGAGCCTAGAATATCTGAGTACTTCCACCAAAAGTGTCCCTTCCATTTTTAACATTTTTAAATGTGGGTGTAGTTACTTGTTTAAGAATTCAGAGGACTCAGATAAGCACTATGTATGTATCGCGGGGCGGACTAAGGGAGGTGGATGCACACGCTAAAATGCTGACTTTTATTTAAACAAAATATAACAAAACAGAAACAGACAGACTTGAGCAAAAACGAAGCGAGGACCAGATGAGACAGACAAGCAAACATCGAAGCAAACCAAAATGGAACAGGAAGTGAGACAAGGGAACTTAAATACACAAAAGGACACCTGAGACTGATAACGAGGGGACAGGACTACAAATAACACTGACGAGGACGAGGAACTAAGGCAGGACTAAGGCGGAGACAACAACAACAAAGAGCCATGTGCTATGTGAGCACATGGTGGAAACAACAGACAAGACAGGGCCAGGGCGTGACAGATGCCCACTCCTAAACACACAACTCCAGGGGTGCATACACCTAGACCCCCCAGGAGCTGGCACAGGAGAGAGCACAGAAAACAGGACAGAACATGACCAACAGGACTCAGGACAAGACAGGAACAGACACAGGAAATGGAACTGGAGACACGACAGGACCGGAAAAAGGAGACTGGACGGAGAACAAGACAGCAGACTAGCAAAGGGGAGCAACAGGAGACAAAACTTGAGACCAGACAGGGGACAGAAAAGGTGTCTGGATAGGCTATTGATGAAAGGGAGCAGGACTAGACAGGATGGGAGTGGAAACACAAGACTTGACAGGAGACTGGGCTTGAATACTAGACAGGAACTGAGACAGAACAGGTGTAGAAAATGGAGACAAGACTGGGGAGAGAAGTGGACCAGAAATGGAAGACTGGACTCAGGACTGGACAGTGTGATGGACATTGGACTGGACACTGGATGGGAACAGGGACTGGACATGATTAGAAATGGGGACTGGAATGGAGACAGGGCAGGTGACAGGACTGAGGCTGGGTACTGAGACTGGGCAGGATTCGGCAGGGGAACAGGGACCAGGATGTTCACAAACATGGTGACAGGGACCGGGACTGAGACAAAAGCAGATAAAGGCACAGGAACATGGACAAAGACAGGGACTAGAACAGGGACAGACAGAGGTACCAAAACAATATTTGGGGGAGTGCCCAGGACTGGCAAAAGTCTATGCCACCTTCTCAGGAACGGGAGCGGCGGATGCCGCCTTTGCTGGAACCGGACAGTCGCTCCTTCACAGGATCATGAGCAGCTGCGGAAACCGCCATCTCAGGGACAGGAGCGGCGGATGCTGCCTTCACGGGAACAGGAGCGGCTGAGTTTGCCGCCATCACGCGGACAGGAGCGGCTGGGTTCGCCGCCATTGCAGTGACAGGAGTGGCTGGGTTCGCCGCCATTACGGGGACAGAAGCGGCCGAGGAAGCCGCCATCACAGGAACGAGAGTGGCAGGGTTCGCCGCCACCACAGGAACAGGAGCGGCTGGGTTCACCAGATTAAAAAGATTAAAAAAGGGCACATACTGATTGTTGCTTGATAGAAAGTCATGTAGCTGAGCGGCTACAAGCCGCTTAAATGGTGGATTAAATGGTGACATAAAGTTTATTACAGAGCCACAGAATGGAATTTCTTTGTAGAAAAACTGTCCATAGGATGCAGCAGCCCATGAGTATAAAGTTAATATGCTTAATGTACAGCATCAGGTAGAGGGTTCTCAGCATTCTCAGATTTATTTTGGGTTGCGTATCATTGCCATTATTAGCAGCAACAATGCATATCTCAAATCCTCAAAGCAACATTCAAATGTCAACTTTAAAAATGTTCTCAGAAGAGTTTACTCTATTAATGCAGCAAAACTGCCTCATACTCCATGTTAATATTATTGGTTTTGAAAGAAATTTTGTTGCAGACATATTGTACCACTGATTGAAGAAAGTAAGAAGAAACTTTGAATACAGTGGAATACAGACAGAAATCTAACTGAAATACGCCTATTAATCTAATCATTTTACAAACATTCAAAACTCATTCTTGCTTTGTCCGTGATTATATGAAGTATAGGAGAGAAGATTTGACTACTGTACTGATCTCAGACTGGACAAAGGTCAACTTAATCAATCTACAGCTTATTGAAGAGCAGTTGCAGTTCTGATAGTCTCTTATTGCCCGACAATCATAAAAAATAATAGAAATTTCAAACGGTTTCTTCAGGAATATCCATAATATTATGTTTATTGTTTTGGTTCATTCACACTGTTTTCTTCCACATTGCACAGTTGTTTCGTTTTGTAGTGCCCTATTACTATTAATCTTCAGGGAGATTCACATTAACACAGATACCAGCCTTAGAGCACTGAGAGCATAAACAAATACCATATGTGATCACATTCACAGTGAAGGCAAATCAAGGACTCATTATGAAAATGTATTTTAAATTACCTGAAAAATGAAGAAGTATTTAATTCTTAAAATATATATATATTTTTTGTTTTGTTTTGTTTTTGGAGGTGTGTTTGCTGCTGATCATTGTGGACCACAAACTCAGGAGAGTTTTTAAAAATGTTCTCATTAATTGTTCCTATGACACAAGTAGTGAATATGTTTACCTTTATATATAGTATTATAAAATTTTACAGCATTTACAGCTCAAAGGTGTTCTAGCATGCAGTCAGTGTGATACTTCACACAGTATATGTGAAACAAAGTCTCAGAAGCTTCACAAAATATGCACACACATTCTGTTTGTTTTGAGTAGGAGTTCAAAATGATAACCAACTATTTTTGAACCTATGGGTTAAAAGCACAAATGAAATTGTCAGTTAGAGATGAGAACAAGAAAAAATATTGTGGAATGTGGTACTTTTTGTAAATTAAACATTTTTATTACATTTTTAAAGTTAGGGAGATAATAAATTATATATTGGGAGATCAGCTTTGACCGATTCACATATGAATTACAAGATTCATTCAGTTTATACTTATATTCTGTGCATACATACATTATCTGTAACCGCTTATCCAATTCAGGGTCGCGGTGGGTCCAGAGCCTACCTGGAATCATTGGGCGCAAGGCGGGGAATACACCCTGGAGGGGGCGCCAGTCCTTCACAGGGCAACACAGACACACATTCACTCACAATGTGTGTTTTTGGACTGTGGGAGGAAACCGGAGCACCCGGAGGAAACCCACACGGACACAGGGAGAACACACCAACTCCTCACAGACAGTCACCCGGCGCGGGAAACGAACCCACAACCTCCAGGTCCCTGGAGCTGTGTGACTGCGACACTACCTACTGCGCCACCGTGCCGCCCTTGTATACATACATGTCCATATGTGTCCAACATATATGTCCAAATTTAACAATAAAAATTTCTAATAAGTGAATTTAGCTATCTTCTGGGGTGGTGCCATTGCTGACACAGGAGGTTTATTGGACACCCACAGCTTCTTTCCTCTGTGGAGAAAAACATTGTCTATGGAATTTTGCAATTTAAAGTAGCTGAAAATAAAGGAGATGATGGAAAGTATGACTCTTTATTACATATGATTCAAACCCTCAGAGTCACGGCACATCATTATTTACAAAACATGCAAGTATATCACCAGAAATGCATTCCTCCTTGTCATTTTAACTGTATACAAATACACAGTGAAACGAGACATTGTTCCCTTACGACCATCGTGCAGTGTTACAGTGGTGTGTGTGTCTGTTTGTGTCTGTGTGTGTGATTATAGTTATTCAGTCATGAGATTAAAGCTCAAATATGGATTCCATATTTGAGCTTTATATAGGCATCAATATAATGCCTATACCTTATTCTATGACTTACCACTGGGGCTATAACCACGTCTTATAAACTAATCCATTAAGAAATGTAAGGGTCTTTACACACTTGGAATGTATCACCTAATGCAGTGGTTCTCAAACAATTTAGACAAAGTACCACCCATTATCAAACTAAAACCTTCAAGTACCACCTATGATTTTTACCACAGAAACATGTGCCCTTGGTCCTTCCTCTATTGCAGGGGCATGAGGCAAAATCTTGCTTGAATTATTTTATTATATATATTTTTTTGCTTTTTATTTACTTGTAATTTGCATGCTTAATACATTAATGTATCTAAAATAATTACTACAAATTACAGAGATAATACAAATAACTAGGACTAAATGTATTGTTTTAAACACAATTATACATTTATGAGAACATATAAAATTTATGGACAATAATATTTATTTGAAATAAATAAAAACGAGAAGAGCTCAATGTAATATCAGTTATGCGCTTTAATAGGCTACAGGTGAAAACAGCACGGCAGGGTCTTGGGGCAGGTGCCTACAGTGGCTCTCTGCGCTTGTAACAGTTGGTGAAGGAGGGGCGGCGCTGTGTTAAACCTTGTTTTAGGGCTGTAATGATGCGAAGAATGGCCACGATTTCCTTGAGCCGAATGTTTCAGAATCCTCGCTTCATTTTTCTATTAAAGCGCATAACTGATATTACATTGAGCTCTTCTCGTTTTTATTTATTTATTATTTTTGCCTCTAGATTTGCCTTTTGGGCTTTGGAATATTTCTCTGGCTTGGTTTCAGCTTGAATTTGAATAATATTTGCTTTGCCTTTTTTATAATAAAATCCAAATTGCTCACGTGTGTCTCTAGCCTTTGCTTACGTCAAGCAAGCTACTGAAACTGGGCTTTCTCTACAAGGATTTCTCAAAAAACTGAGCGAAAATGGTCCCTCCCTGGAAAAAAAAAGCAGAGAGGTTCCCTTGCAGACAGAATCATCTACAATGTATGCATAGCATGTTGTATTTTTCTACAACTCAAATTAATTTCATTGGAGCATAATTAAGAAAACTATGAAACATTAGATTTTTAGTTATGAATAAATTCCTTAATTAAGTAGTACATTTTTCGAGGTTACTTAGCCTACCACCGCTTGTTGCTTCACATACCACTAGTGCTACGCATACCAGTTTGAGAACCACTGACCTATTGGAACAAACGGACAAAATGACCTGGATTACTTGAAATGAATTAAATTATTTGCACTCAGTATGTACTGAACATATGTTTGTATTTGATGCCACCACCACTGAACCTGATCATATTGTTGGAATTATATGGCTATATTGAATAAGTAGATTGTTTTACTGCCAAAGAATACACATATCATGCTTGCTTATGAAAGGTCAATTCTCATATCAAAAGGACATGAACTCAGTCACAGGATAAAAGGGCATGAATCCAGTCACAAGGTGAAAAGAGGAAAACCCCGAAGGCCATAGAGATTATGTCCAAACGGTTGGCCAAAATGCAAAACAGGAATAACGTACTGAGTAGAAAATATGCTGACATCATGAACTAAAATATTGAAAATTACAGCTTATCAATAGAGAAAGTCAAGGGAAGATATATGTGTGTGTGTAACAACTGCCTGTCAGATCTCACTCGCACTGCGCTGTGAGGTGACATCTCCAGAGATCTCTGTTCATTAAAGGTTTGAAGAGTGCACCCACTGTCTCCAGTCTTTCTTCCACACATCAAAAAGTATATGCTGCGACAATATGTAGCTGAGATTGTATTGTTCAAGGTAGTTTCCACTCTGAGATGTAATGATGGAAATCCACCAGAAGAGGACAGGAGTTTATTGCACGTTTTTTCTTTTCATTTTTGGATTGAGGGGAGTGCATTTGCAAAACTTTGCTCAAAATACAGATGCGCATATGTAGGAGGAGTCACTTGAAAAGAACCTTATTATATACCTCCTCATTATATGAACACTGGAGCTGCCATGATGTTTCTGTGCTCAATGACATGTGTGTTTATGCTTTTACTGAGTAAGTGTAGCTCACTCCACTTCTGTGGATTATTTGTTTATCGGTGAAGGGCTGTCTAAATGTATATTAGCAAATAAAGCAATTAAAGAATATCTGTGGCAATACATTTTTCAGTTCCAATGGATAATAATATTTAACTAAAATATAAATATAACTTTTTATTTGTTTTTTTTTACAGGAAAATGTTCTTCACAGTCAGTAGCACCGCTGGGGAACATCACCCATGTTCATGCTGTAGAAGATAAGACAGTTACCCTCTCCTACCAATATTCAGATAGTAATGCACAAAATCTGCAGTGGTATCGTCAGTATCATGGATCAAGGCCAGAGCACTTACTGATGATCTTTCCAAGATCAGAACCCGTGAGTCACAAAACCCTACCACTGAAAACTGAAGTGAATGTAACTGAAAAAAGAGTGGATTTGGTGATCTCTTCTGCTGCAATATCAGACTCTGCTCTCTACTACTGTGCCATGACATCCACAGTGACAGGAAACCCAGCTCCACTGTACAATAACTATATAATTGACAGCATTATTTCAAAACAGGTGGGACATTTTGGATAAAATGCAGTTAATAAAAAACTAATCTGTGTTCATTCTTTTGAAACTTTAAGTGAAAAAACACAAAGAAAAATATGTTCAGCATTTTTATTGAAGAATTGTGCTTTGTAAATATAAACTGTGAAACCAACAAGAACTTTTAAAATGTTGGGAAAGAGGTAGGTGTAACAGTGTTACAGCACTTTATGTTTTACTTTGATTTTTATAACTATGAAGTGAATATATTGCCCATTATTGCTTGATGCCAGACTTACTTTTTAAAATAAATTTAAGGAATTAACCACATCTAATCATTTACAGATGTTTAAAAACCTTAATTCTAATAAGAGGAATTGAGTGGTTGAGGATTCTGCTGTATGCAGTTATATGTTCTAAATATAGTTTTGCTCAAGGAAAATTCCCCTGTAGTATAATAATGTAATAATGAAGGTGAGTAGGAGTGGTCAAAGAGTGAGGGAAGAAGTGCAGGAGACTTTAACACTAACTACATGGAAACTAGTCAAAGGGAAGCTAAACACAAGGGCAAAACGCAGATGCTAAATGCTAAACAAGGAATCTAAACATAAAACATAAGAGCTAAACACAAGGGCTAAATAGAGTAGAACACAAAGAAACTAAACAAAGCTGGCTAAACCCTGGATAAACACAAAACACTGGGGCTAAACACTAAACAAGAACAGATCTAAAGGGGCAAGACACTAAACCGCAAGATGAACATTAAACCAGGCTAAACACAAAGCATTAAACATTGAACCAGACAGAACAAAGGGGTTGAACACAGAGCAAGGTTGAACACCATCATGCAAACATGCATACAATGACCCACAAATAGGAACCACTGACAAGGACTATATAAAGACAACACCAACAAGACACATCTGGGCACTAATTAAGACACGTAACACTAGAAACACAAGGGAAGGATATCACATGACCAGGAAACAAGCAGGAAGTAGACACAAGACAGGAGGAACCGTCATATGACAAGAGGAGCACAAACAAGAAACAATACAGAACACAAAAAAAAGCATGTTACAAATAAAGTTATTAATCAATCATGAAGTTATCTACCCACACCAGGGTGGTGGTGAATAAAGAAAGAAGAGAAAATGAGAGTGAAGTGAGCTAGAGTTAGACATAAGAGGCTAAAACTTTTGTTTTTTCCAATGGGAAGAGGGTCATGTGACATATCAAACTTATTGGAAATTTCACAAGACAAAAAATGGTGTGCTTTTTTTTAACGTAACGTTTAACGTTTATTCTTTCATGAATTATTTACAAGTTTCTGACCACTTATAAAATGTGCTCAAAGTGCTGCCCATTGTGTTGGATTTTCAATGCAACCCTCTTCTCCCATTCTTCACACACTGATAGCAACACCGCAGGAGAAATGCTAGCACAGGCTTCCAGCATCTGTAGTTTCAGGTGCTGCACATCTCGTATCTTCACAGCATAGACAATTGCATTCAGATGACACCAAAGATAAAAGTGTAAGGGCGTTAGATCAGGGGACCTTGGGGGCCATCCAACTGGCCCACGACGACCAATCCACTTTCCAGGAAACTGTTCATCTAGGAATGCTTGGACCTAATACACACAGGATGTTTTTTATATATATTTTGTTTTATTGAATTTTGCATAAACATAAACAGACATATCCAACTATTCCAATCCAACTATACATTTAGAACATTCTCAAGAAAAAGGAGATGAGTATTATATATACACATAAGGAGAAAGAGAGAGAATAAATAAATAAATAAATAAATGGGGGGGGGGGGGGGTGTGGACTTTTATATATTTCAGTCATTCTTGAGATTTTTTAAGGTGGTGAAGTATGGGTTCCCAAAATTTAATAACATGCACCCTAGAGTGCGTTTTCCGAGTGCGCAATCGCTCCATTGAAATGAATTTATACATTTCCGTTGGCCAATTTTTGAAAGAAGGAGCTGAAGATGATTTCCAATGTAGCAAGATCAATTTTTTAGAAACCATCATGGTGGCCATTACTATATGTTGAACTGTATATGAGAACATAGACAAAGAAGTAGAGCCACCACATATTATGAGAGTAGGATCTGGCTGCAAGGGAATTTCGAGAACATTGGAAAGCCATTTAAAAATAGTATTCCAAAAGGTCTTTAAAGCTGGGCATGTAACAAACAAATGAGTCAGTGTGCCTCTTTCTATTGAACACTTATCAAATATTGGAGAAATAGCCAGAAAGATTAGTTTAGTTTTAGAGTAGTGTAAACGATGCAATATTTTGAATTGAATAAGTCTATAGCGTGAATTCATAGAGCAGTTTGATATTTTTCCTCCCTGTCAGGGTGTGACCAAAAACAAGGCTAAGAGGCACATTGAGGAGTCATGTCTAGACATTTATTGACTCTTGCAAATTTAAAGTTTATGCAACAAGCACAGCTTCTAGCCTCTGAGCTTGAGAGAACTCAGAGAAAGAAAAAAAAAAACATCCTTGACAGCACAATCAGTCCTCTTTTAACACTATGGATCAAACCATTTAATATTCAAGTTACATTGCCCAGTAACAGTGAATGTAAAGAATTCCACTTAGCTGGACATCACTACTTCACATTCAATTTCATACTTTGCATTAACTATCACAATATTTCAATATTAAATATCAATGGAAAAAATGTTGTAAAATACCCACTAGCTCTTTGTACAAACATGGTTTACCCCCTAGAAAGGTTTCAAGTAGTACAGTCCAGATTACCCAGAATTCTAGGCATTTCTATAAAGACATGCTCAGTAAGCTAGCACTTCCTCTAATTCAACACCCACTGACCACACGCTGCAGACATGGCTCCTGGGAATTAAAGAAGTCAGCAGAAATGTTATGGTGAGATCAATAAAAATGTTAACTGTCCCATCTTATGGTCTGACTCTTCTTTACTAGGGATTTTTTAATGAAAAACATTAACTTTAAAATGAGTAAATATAACCAATGTATACACTCTGGGTATTCTTAAAATCAGAGCTAGGGCTATTACTGCACTGTACCTAACAATAAACAATGTACTCTGAACTTGTGCTGAACAAATTAAAATTCATACTTTACTCCCTAAACACACTGCATCCCTTATTCTTACGTGGGGGCCTTAGTGGGCCATCACACTCCCATATATCCTTTGGTATTTCATCATCTATTTCTTTAGCCCAGGCTTCCCTAAAATTACTGGAATCGGAAGTAAGTCTTAGAAATGTGATACAGCATGATATTCGTTGCTATAAAACATCTGGTGGTTGTGATGTTAAATCCGAGAGGACAGACTTGGTTTAATGCCTCAATTGTAAATAGCGAAAAAAATATGTCCATGGTATAATGTATTTTTCCCCTCAGGGCCTTAAATGACATAAAACGACGATCTTTATACAAGTCTCCTAAAGAGGTTAAACCTTGGTTTTCAAGATCAAATTTGTTTTTATCATTTTTGCCAGGTATGAAGTCATGATTGAATGTGATAGGGATATGTATGGAAGTTGGTGGGGTGTTTGTAGCTAGCTTAATTTTTAAGTTTTTAATTATATAATTGTCATTTATGACAATTTCACCAAATGACAGTTTTGAGTATAGAAACGTTGGTAAAGAGGTCAAAGGGGAAAAACTGGCCTCAACTTTAACCCATAATGGGGTATGCTCAGAGACAAGTCCAGAGTGAGAGCACAGCTGCCAGAATGAGATGGCTCTAGCATTGGCTGCCCAATAGTAATGTTTGAAATTAGGCAAGTTCAAGCCTCCATTCGTAGCACTTTTTTGTAAGTGGATTTTTGAAATGCGCAGGGTCTTTTGAACCCATATGAAAGAGGACATAGAGGTATCAATAAGCAGAAAAAAGGAGTTAGGAAGAAAAAGAGGAAGATTTTGAAAAAGATAAAAGAAATCGTGGTAATGTGATCATTTTAATGGTATGTAAAGTATTCATTGGTTACTCTGAAGGGTAGCGAAGAGAAATTTTGGACGATTCTCAGGTTACTCAATTATTTGGAACAAGTGCGAATTTATGCCGCTTACAAATAATTTCGACCAAACAGATCTATACAATCCAATAGTTTGGGAACAGAAGTAGTAGGATTGGAAATAGATAAGATCATCCGCATATAAATTAAACAAGATCTCAAGACCATTTATTATAATCAAGTGGTTCGAGTGCCAAATTGAAAAGTAGCGGGGAAAGAGGATCCCCCTGTCTGACCCCGCATTGAAGCGTAAATGAGGTAGAACGATTGGTATTGGTTATAATAGAAGAGCAGAGGTGTAAGTAAAGGGCCTTGATCAGGTTTATAAAAAGATTACTAAATCCAAATTTATTTAGTATATAAAACATATAAAGCCATTCAACTGAGTCAAAGGCCTTTTGGGCATCTAATGAAAGAATAATACTAAGAAGCAGACGCACATTGATAAAGGAAAATTTCCCGGGGACAAATCCCGTCTGATCAGGGTGAATTATTTCTGAAATATAATTTGCTAGACGATTAGCCAAAACTTTTTTTTTTTTATCAAAGTGAGCAAAGCAATAGGTCTATATGAGGCAGGGTCAGTATTAACTTTTCCTTTCTTTAATATTAGATAAATGTTAGCCTGGTATAATGAGTTAGGGAATTTGTTATTGGCAATTGAGTTGTTGAACATCCTAAGTAAAAGGGGGCTAAATTTTGAGGAGAACGTTTTATAAAACTTGCATCTGAATCCATCTGGTCTAGTGGCTTTGCCTAATGGAAAACTATCTATTGCATCTTGAATTTCTGATAGACTGATAGGTAAATCTAGAGCTTCTCTAGTCAGAGAGTCAGAGAGCTTAGGTATAGCAAGGTTATGCTTATATATATATATATATGTCAGATTCTGAGGCTGTAAATCGTGATGTATATAAATCTGAATAATAGTCTCTAAATCTATTGTTAATCTCTTGGTGATTTGTAATCAAGTGCCCCGAGATTGACTGAATTTCATGAATTGTTTGGTTGGCCCTGATCTCTCCAAGTTGTCTAGCTAGAAGCCCTTCCAGTTTTTCAAATGCTAAAATATGACCTCTGGTTACTGCTTTAAAAGTTTCCCAGAGAACTGAGTCCGAAACACTCTTTGTATCGTTAAATTCTAAAAATTCAGAAATCTTAACATTAATATATTCAATAAAAGTAGCATCTGAAAGAAGGTTGGGGTTAAATTTCCAATTGTACGTAGGCATTCTAATTATGTTATGTAATGTGAGGATGGGATGATATACAGTAAAGTCAACACTTGGGACTAGCTCTGATGAAACCAAGAAATAATCAGTCCGAGAGAAAGATTTATGTGCAATTAGAGTAAAAAGAAAAATGTTTACTATTTGGATGTTGTAGTCTCCAAATGTCTACTAAGTTTGCAGACTTGAGCAAAATGTTCAAGATCTGAGTGGAGGTTAGAGCGGCAGATGTTTTGGGGGATAACCCATCAAGGTGCGGGTCTAGGTAACAATTAAAATTTGCCCTAATAATAACGTTATGAGATGAGGTGAAAGGGCTAATAGAAAAGAGATTATGAAAAAAGTCAGGGCAGTCATAGTTAGGGCCATAGATATTGACTAATGTCAGAGGATAGGAATTAACCATGGGCTCTTGAAGAGAACGTAGTTTGGAAAGTTTGAGATATCCACTGTGTTCGCAGTCTGGCTTGATGGGAAATATTTATATGGGTTTCCTGTAGAAAAATTATGTCTGCTTTCATCTTCTTCAGAAGGGCGAAAACTTTTCCCCGTTTAATGGGGTGGTTAATACCTCGAACATTCCAAGAGGCAAAAGTGATGTTTGTTAGACTAATTATGCGTGAGTGTCATTTAAATTTGAAAGTGGAAAGATGCGTGTAGCCACCCAAAAAGGACGGGGAACAGGGAAGGGAAGAAAAAAAAAACTTGCATTTTGATATTCTTGAGATACAGTAACTAAACATATTTTATTATACACCCACCCATCCATACCCAAACTCAAAACAGACCTATTTCCACCCTGGAAATGTCTAAGTATACCCATATATTAGGAAAGCAACTGCTATAGAAAGACTTTAGAAAAACTCTACACTGAACTTTTATGGTCTACAAGACCATAAGACATGGAGTAATGTATAAAAAAAAATAAAAATAGTAATAAAAAAAAAGTGTATACATACATATATATACACACATACATACATATACGCACACATATAAATATGCATATACACACATGCCTATATGTACATACACATACATAAAAACTAACAAATAAATCAACAAAGAAACGAAAAACAAACTTAAGTATTGATATTATGGACCCTATAAACTGAGAATAGTTAGTTCACGAACACATGTAACTTATTAAAAACAAAAAAGTATTGTACAAAGCAAGGTAGAAAATTTGTTACCTCCATAGTGAAAGATCCATAATATAATGTCTCAATTGTGAAAATCAAACACCACCTTCCTTATGCATTTTAATTGTGATTGACTTCACAAAGTCTTTAGTCCTAGTCAGATCGTGTTACTGGTTTTCAAAGGCTTACTGAAGACGTGTGGAAGCTATGAGGATAGGTAATCTTCAAAATGTCTTAAATATTATAACTAATGTTCCTATAAATTGTCCTAGTTTGTCAATCATTCCATATAGAAAGTGAGCCAAACTCCGACCCAGAATATAATGTCTCAATGATGTATATTACATTCAACCCTCCTTGTGCATTTTCGTTTTGATCGAATCCACGAAATCTGTAGCCCCAGACGGATCAAGAAAAGTGTGCGACTGATTTTCAAAGGTTACCTGTAGCCGCGCGGGAAAGCGAAGAGTATGTGTGATCTTCAAGCTTCTTAGATCTTGTAGTGTTTCAGCGAATTGTCTTCTCTTGTCAATCACTCAGCTGGTGTAGTCTGGAAAGATGAGGATTTTATGTCCTTGAAACTGGAGTGGGGTCAGTGGATCTCCGAAGATGTAGAATTTTTTCCTTGGCTTGGAAAATATGTATCCGTGCGATGATGGGTCGTGGCCTGGCGCCCTCCGGTGGACGTGGGCACAGAGATCTGTGGGCCCGGTCTACCATGAGGGGGGAATTGAAATTCATCTCACCGAGAAGCTTAGGTAAAAGAGTGGCGACAAAATCCGTAATTTGAGGTCCCTCGCTCCCCTCAGGGACACCGATAATTCGAATATTATTCCTCCTTGATCGGCTTTCCAAATCATCTAATTTCAGCATGATCTTAGCGTTGACTTTTTCCAGCTCTTTCAGCGCGCATTCTAGTGAGTCAATTCTGGAGTCATGGGCTGATATAGCTTTGCCAAGGGAGCCCAAGGTTTCTTTGAAATCCTTTAACTCAGGCCGGGCCGTTGTTAAGGTAAGCTCCAAGTTGCTTAGACGGGAAGAGATATTTTCCAGCGGAATTTGAAGTGAGTCAAACAGTTTCTTGGCCCACAATTGGGGAGAGTCAAGCTCAAATTCGTTGGATTCAGGAGGGCCTCGTGGCGGTGAATTGGGGTATGCCGGAGAGCAGTTTCCAGAGTCTTTGGGAGTTTTGGTTGATTTCGGCGGTATTTTGTCGTTTGTTGATTTCATATTGTGTCCAGATTGTGCTGAGAGTCTTTAGCCATCAAGTAAACATAAAATTATCAAAGTAAATAAAAAAATCTGTTAAAAAAAGAATGGTCTGGAGAACCTAATTAACTCATGTCGATGCCATTGTGAGCGCCCTTACAGGAAGTAAATATCACCAACCATTCCCATTTTATTAAGGTGTATCTATATAAATGGCCCACCCTGTATGATTCCACATTCGTCCGAAAAAAAACAACAAGTGTTTTTAGCTAATTTTTATAAAACATATATGATCAATATAAAATTCACTTATGATACTTCTTACAATTTAATGCTATGAATGTGTTTTGTTTATGTATATGTATAAGCACTCATATTGCCAGGATGTTATTGTAAATAAGAAGCTGTTCTTAATGACTTGCCTGGTTAAATAAATGTTAAATAAAATAATAATAATAATAAAAAAGTAGTAGTAAAATATAAATGGGTAAATATAAAAAATGTATTTACAGAAATGTTAGATAAGCATATTGCAAAAAAAAAAAAGTTCTTGTGTTGGACATCCAAGCAAAAATATAAAACTGACAACTGCCTTTTGCTCAGAGAATTTACTGTGCATCCGGAATGTTTTCATAGCACTTCTCTTTTTCCACAATTTATGTTACAGCCTTACTCCAAAATTGATTAAATACATTTTACCTCCTCATAATTGTACACACAACAGCCCATAATGACAAAGTGAAAAAAAAGTTATTTTGGTATTTCTAATGTACTAAAAATAAAAAAAATTCACATGTACATAAGTGTTCACAGCCTTTCCTCAATACGTTGTTGAAACACCTTTGGTATAAAATATAGCTTCAAGCCTTTTTGTGTATGATGCTACAAGCTTCAGATCTCTCCAGAGATGTTCAATCACAGTGAACACAGTTTGTCTGGGCCCTGGCTAGGCCACTCAAGAACATTCACAGAGCTGTCCCGAAGCCACCCTGTAATAATGCGGGTGTGTAGGAGAAAGCTTTATCAGAGAAAGCAAACATACATACAATGACCCACCAACAGGAAACACTGACAAGGGCTATATAAAGACAACACCAACAAGAAACACCTGGGTACTAATTAAGACACAAGAAACACAAGGGAAGGGTATCACATGACCAGGGAACAAGCAGGAAGCAGACAAGACAGGGGGAAACGGTCACATGACAAGGGGAGCACAAACAAGGAACAAAAACAGAACAGAACACAAAGCACGCTACATAAGTCCCCTCTTAAAGACAAGACACTAAAGTAAACAAGGGACTGGACTCAAGACAAGATTGGACAAGGTAGGGGAACAGGGACCAGAACATTATCAGGAACAGACACAAACACGGTGACAGGAACAGGGACAGAGACAAGGGCCGAAACAGGTACAGGGACCAAAACAGGAACAGACAAAGAGACCTCCTCGGAAGCAGGGGGCCCTGCAGAGACCTCCTCGGAAGCAGGGGGCCCTGCAGAGACCTCCTCGGAAGCAGGGGGCCCTGCAGACTCTGGAGCAACCAGGGGCTCTGGATCAGCCTGGAGCCATGGATCCTCTGGAGCAGCTGAGGGCTCTGGATCCTTTGGAGCAGTCGCTGTGAGCTTCAAACACTCGGATCCTTTGGACTCCGAGGTCCGTTCAACTAGCTCCCCCCCAAACAAATTAATGAAAGTTGTTAATTTCAAAACTAAGTCCTTAACGTCCCGATCCCCACACGAATCCAACACCGGTAAAGAAAGCCAGACCGCAGCTGCAAGTTCTGTTACTTTCACTCACAGAATCTGAGCATACCAGCAAAACATTGCAATGTCCATGGGGCCAGAACCCAAGGCCTGAGATGACTCAGGAACCTGGGGACTCAAAGCAGGAGGGGAACTGGAAGCTGGAGCGAGACTGGAGACAGGAGCAAGAATCTTGGACTTCTTTTTGGTCTTTTTTGGAACTCTAGAACAGTCCATTAGAGAGTCTCTGCACTGATCCCCAGCTGTAGTTACTTTGATCAGTCCTATAGATAAACCCAAATCTCCCGCTACCTCCTTGAATAGGTGGGTCATTCTGTAATAATGCAGGTGTGTAGGAGTAAGGGATAGAGGTATATGCAGGGGGCTTTATTACAATAACTTAAAGGAAACTAGACAGAGGGACACTAAACACAAGGGCTAAACTATAAGCAGGGCTAAACACTAAAATTAAACAAAGCTAAACAGTAAACACAGCTAAGCATAAAACATTAAACAAGGCTTAACACTAAACAAGGAATCAAAACATTAAACAAGGCTAAACATAAAACAAGGACTAAACAGAACTAAGGGGGCTAAACATAGCACAAGGCTAAGGAACATAGATATCAATCAGAGAAAGCAAGCATACATACAATGACCCACCAACAGGAACCACTGACAAGGACTATATAAAGACAACACCAACAAGAAACACCTGGGTACTAATTAAGACACATGACACTAGAAACACAAGGGAAGGGTATCACATGACCAGGGAACAAGCAGGAAGCAGACACGAGACAGGGGGAAACAGTCACATGACAAGGGGAGCACAAAAAGGAACAAAAACAGAACAGAACACAAAGCACGTTACACATCCCTTTGTTTTATTTGCTTTGTGCTTAGTGTCGTTGTCCTGTTGGTAGATGAACCTCTGCCCCAGGCTGAGGTTCAGAGCACTCTCGAGCAGGTTTTCTTCAAGGACATCTCTGTACATTGCTGCATTCATCTTTCCCTTTACCTTGACTAGTATATTAGTTGCTGCTGCCAAAAAACATCCCCACAGCATGATGCCACCACCATGCTTCACTGTAGAGATGATATGCAAGGTGATGAGCAGTGCTTGGTTTCCTCCAGACATGACACTTGGCATTCAGGCCAAAGCATTCCATCTTTGTTTCATCAGACCTTTTGGCAAACTCACAGCGGGCTATCATGTGCCTTTTACTGATGAGTGGCTTCCATCTGACCACTCTACCATAGAGGCCTGATCGGTGGAGTGCTGCAGAATCAGTTGTTCTTCTGGAAGGTTCTCCTTCATACACAGAGCAACGCTGCAAGTGTGACCCTCAGGTTCTTGGTCACTTCTTTGATTAAGACCCTTCTACCCCAATCACTCAGAGTGGCCAGGCAGCCAGCTCTAGGAAGAGTCCTGGTGGTTCCAAACCTCTTCCATTTATGGCTGATGGAGGTCACTGTGCACATCAGGCCCTTCAATGCTGCAGAAATGTTTCTGTACCCTTCATCAGATCTGTGCCTCCATACAATCATTTCTCAGACGTCTACTGACAATTCCTTAGACTTCATGGCTTGGTTGTGCTTTGTCAACTGCCTGTATTCTGTCAACTATATAACCTTATATAGACAGTGTGTGCCTTTCCAAATCATGACCAATGAACTGGATTTAGACCTTATGAATCCTACAAACGAGTTAAAGGCAGACTAATCTGCCCACCCAAGCAGTCTATCAGCCAATCAGAAAAGGTCTGATCCAGAATGTATGAGTGTGTGCCGCCCTGCGAAGGATTGGTGGCCCCTACAGGGCGTGTTCCCTGGTGATTCTGGTTAGGGCTCCTGACCCACCTGCATCTTGAACTGGATAAACGGTTACAGACAATGAATGAACATTTATCTGTCCTTTTTAAAGATGATTGATTTTATAGGAAATGGTGGTTAACACTTCAGTAATAAAATGTCTATACTCTAGTTTAAGGACATTTGGAGATGTCCTTAAATAATTTGAATCACCATGCACTGGTGGGAGCATATTGTGCTTGAGGCCTATACTGATGTTGACTGGTTAACAAAATTTGGTACATTTGCAAGTACAGTAGTGTCCGTATTGCTATTAAGAATTTTGTTTTTCTGATCACCGACCATGTGCATACTCAATTGTTATCTTCCTCACAGACACAGATCATGTGCCCAGTGACGCACTGCATGGGGAGGAGTTTGGAGTATACTGGGAGGAGTTTTGGTTGTTGAATATGTCTTGGGGAGACAAATGCATTTACACTGATATAAACACATGTCTCAAATGCATCTCAGACCACCTCCTGAAGTGGTTTGAGTGATCAGATTTGTATCTGTTTTAAATGTGTCTTAGGTGCATTTACACTTGAATTTTTATGTGATTTATCCAGAAATAATCCTGATATTCAAGACACATGACCAGTGGCGGATGCTGGTCTTTCAAGGAGAGGAAGCTCAATTTCGGCCTACATCATAAAATGTGTCGGTTTATTTATGCGTAAATTTTACCCTCCGTTCCTTTTCAAGAAAATGATCTGTGACCCTGTCGTACCAACAAGGCGTCTCCAAACACAAGCAGCTACAAAAACCCCACCAGAAATAGAAGCTCAATTTGTCGCTAGTCGTTTCTAACAAAGAAAATGCCACTAAGAGGACTTAGAAAGTCTCCGGTTCAACTCAGAACAGAATGAAAATGTAATGCTCGCACGGATCTTTACACCAAAGGATCACTGATTCGCTCATTTCGCTGTCAATCAAAAAGGGATTCAGCCGGATTGAGCGTCCGGGCCAGCCGAGGCCAGCCCACTGCCCCATAGACCCCCAGAGACGCTGAGCGTCCGATGGGCGGGACAAAGCCCAGCATTTATCCAATCACTCGTCTCGTTTCCTTGCACTTCGCTGCTTCGCTACTGAACTCTGTGTGGACGCTCAGCGTCCGCGATGTTTGAATCACTGTGAAAGCTGCGGGAATGATTGAGAGGAAAGCCGCGTCTTTACCAGTGACAAGAAGCTGATTCTGAACAAAAGTTGAGCGCATTGTAGTGCATGTTTATTCAATGACATGTACACATAACAGTATATATTTGATCACTTATTTTTTGACATTTTAGGGGAAGCTGAGCTTCCCTTGCAGTCTTAGAAAAATCGCCTCTGCACATGACATAACCAGGTGTAAACTAGGACGAAGTGTACAATGTCTACAATTGTGGGGAACTGCAGTTCTCTCTGGTTTGCTTACATTCAGAAGCGCCACATCTTTTAAGGTGGAATGGTGTGTTGGGGAGAAAAATGGCTGTTGCTTGTATGTGGCTGAAGTTTAACTCTGTAAGATTCTATTTACTGTTTGAATTACCACAAACAGTAACTCAGGTTGTTTGGCTTTGTAGAATGCAGTTAGCATATATTCTAAATTTATAGTGGGTTTCTACCTAAATTAACCTTTGGGCTCTTTGCTGTTTTTTCTGCCCTGAGTAGAGACAGAGGAAGCTAGCATGTCGGGCTGAGCCTCTTTGTTTTTAAACCCTGGGACACTGGGGCTTTGTAAAATCATAAGTGTGCAGTTTCCAGTGCACACAGACTGTAGATATAGCAAATGGTGAGGAAACATCCAAAGTTTTACAAAACTGATCACAATTTTGAGTCACAATAATGCATATTTAGTTATGTAAACACAGCATTGCTACTGTTGAGTTCAAAGTAGATTACAAATTACAGTGCTGAAATATGTATTAAATATTACAATGTTCAGTTACCCTTCATCATCATATCTCGCTCTCTCTCTCTCTCACACACACACACACACAGCTGTTGTTTCCTACTTCACTTAATTCTTTTAGGTTTAAGCCGCAAGCTTAATTGAGAAAGCTGTATTCTCAATTAAGCTTTTGTATCCAATGCTTAAATTCTCCCTGAAATTTTTTACTTAACAGATTTAGAGACTCTGAGCATTCTCCTCCATAGTGGTAGACTCTGCCATATTTTTCACTGAAGCAGGCTGAGCTGGTGGGCATGACGGGTTGCAGTATACCATGGAAATAGCTCCCATTATATACTGGAAAATCTGCCTGGGGTAGAACTCTATCCGTGTACCTTTAGTGTACTGCAGATTTTCGGTTTTGTCACATACTGCATACTACTTTTAAGCAGATTGAGTATGTGGGTAGTAAGTAATACACACACACACACGGCTCCTTGTTTGGGCTGACCTGCACTTTCTCATAGTTCTGAGTCTCAGACCACCTTGTTGGTAGTGCAGAAGCCGAGCAGATATTTATAGGCTGCTAAAAACCTTAATTTCTCATTATTTTCTTTTCTCAAATTGCATGTGCTTCATGGGTGAAAATTTTCCATTCCACCTTAAACAGTGCAGCCTTTAAGATTAAATTAATCATTCTACTCTATATGGTTATTTCTGCTTCATTTAAGGTGGAATGGAAATTTCTGTGGGTGCCAGAATGTAACTTAACCACCAATTATATATAACTGTCCTGGTTTGTGAGTTAATGAGTGTGAATGTGTGTGTGCCCAGATATGGATTGGCGCTCTATCCTGGGTGAAATCCTAGTGCCCGATGCAGTCCTCCAGGTGGATGGTCGTTTCTGGTCGAGAGTACGCTGTGCGCGTTTGGCTGCCGCTTCTCGCCAGTGTGTGTGTGTGAATTGAGCGTTCTGAGCAGTGTGGATTGTAAAGCGTCCTTGGGTGTCTAGAAAGGCGCTATATAAGTGTAACGATAATTATGATGAAAGTGAAATTTCTGCAGATGACAGAGCTGTATATTATTGCCATGCATTTAAGTTTGAATGGAAATTGGTAAAAGCCAGTTACTGCTGTACATTTTAAGATGGAAAGGAGAATTCCAATAAGAAGTTAATATTACACACAGTGTATGAACATGAGGTACCATGTATGAGCATGGTACACAGTTTCTGTTTGGGCAGCCAACAGAACACATGTCTGTCAAAATGTAACAAAAATAAGAAATGCAACACACACTCAGACACTCACACCTATGGACAATTTTGAGTAGCCAGACCACCTTCCAATGAGCGTTTTTGGACTGTGGGATGAAAACAAAGCATCCACAGGAAACCTATGTGGATATAGAATAGAATAGAAAAGATTAGGATATAGTAGAATACAATGTGAATAGAATACAATATGGGAGAACATGGTATTTAATACAGACTTTACTGGGTTTTTTTTGTTCTTTTAAATAAACATTTTTTTGCGTATTGCAAATGGAGAAAGATGCAGCTTGTCAGAAAAGAAACAAATGTAGTTTTTCTGACGTTCCTATAAGTCAACCACTGAGAATATTTGGATTTACAGGTACAGTCTGTTACTGAAGTTCCACACTATTGTATAAAGGAGCAAAATCATACAGTATAGAAGAGAATATCCCACCGACAGACAACTGATACAGTTACAGACAACTGAATATTAGTGGCCCAAAAACTTATTTCCTTTTAACACTTTGACATCAGTTAATCACAGCTAGAAAAATACTACTACTATTTCACTGTACTGCTTCAAATTAACATTATTCTTATAAATGTAATGGACAGTTTTTTGCAATCAATTTAAGAGTGAATTTGAGACTAAAGATTTTTTTGTATATTCTCCTGTTTTTGTGAACTCTTTTTTTAAGTGCTTTAATATTAATAACATCCGAAACATATATTTCATTTTCATTACAACAATTTTAATAAAATGTTTCATTTTTACTTTATGCTCTGATATTCCACAAAGACAGAAAGCAAAGTGGAGCAGAGAAGGAGTTTCAGCCTTGGACCATTGAGAGCTTCAAAACACTATTGATTTCATCTGAAAATATTCACAATGAAGACAAAACTTTGAGTTTTATTTCAAATTGTTTATAGTTTGGAATAAATTTGAACTAAAATGTAATCAAATTTTATGCTCTTAAAGTGGATAAAGAGAACCCAATATTTATTTATTTAAGCCAAGTCAAATAAATTGAATGTGGGATCCCACAAACCATATATTTCAAAATTTTAAAGATCAGTATCTTAACAATGGAAGCACCTAGAAACATACGTTTTTTTGCATTGCAAAGTCCTCTGAACTTTGTATAAAATGAACATGTAGGAACCCAAGCTTGACTGGAAACCTTGCAGTGCTAACAGAAGGCATGCTTGTGAGACAGACTCCAGGACTCCAGTCCTGGGAGGCAGCAGTCCGTTCACGGCTGGCCCTGGGCTCCTGGCCTCTGGGGTCTGGCTCTAGTTCCTATGGGCTCCTGTGTTACCTGATATTTGTTTGGGCACAGAATCTCAGTATACTTGGTGGTCTAGGAGGCAGTGATTCCTTTGCGGCTGGCCTTGGCTTAGAGGAGCTGGAAGTCTGGTGCCCAGTGTGCTATTTATCAGTTTTGAGTAGGCAGATAGTAATTATTATATTTTTATTCTTTCCTTTCCTTTCTATTTCAAGGTTCCATCATGATGTTAGAAGAATGCCTTATCTACCGGAAATACATTGCATCCATCCATGTCACAATACCTCAGTGTGAGCCATGGGGTGGTTAATAAGGAAGAGAGGAACCAACCTTCTACATAAAACTTGTTTTCGGGAATGTTGATGTTAGGGTCGGCACCTGCCCTGTTCCAGGGTGCAACATCAAATCATCCAGCCTGGATCGACATCTAAAACGAGCTGTGCAAGACCAAGCAGGAGGCGGCCATGGATGACATGAAAAGGAAAGTGTTTTTAAACAAGTTGGTAGAGTTGAGGGAGTCAAATCCAGCTATCCCCATGGCCTCAGTACTTGATATTGAGGATCAGCAGAGGCAGCAGAAGCTTCTAGATATTTTTATTGGTTCTGCAGCTTTTTCTGATGAGGAGGAGGGAGTTTTATGCCAGAATCCTCTTTGCCATAAGAGGGAAGGGCTGTTAAAGACACTGGAAAAACAGTTGAGTGATCTCTCTGAGACCAATTCAAGCTTAATCAAAGAAATAGATCTTCAACGATGACAAAACAGGCTCCTCCACAGGCGACTCCTGAAGAAATCACATATAAAAAAACTTAAAAATCCCAGCAGCTCCTCTTGATCCTGAATCTCAAATGGATGTTGATCCTGATGTAAGTTGGCATGGCAAACTAAATTTGAGCACATCAATTAATGAATTAAATTATATGTAATGCTGTGTTTTCTTGTCTTATCTATGTCAGAGGCACCAGAAGAGCAGCAGACATTGCAGTTCCCTTTCCCGGATCATGTCACCCAACTTAGTAAGTGTGTGTGTGTGTGTGTGTGTATATTAAATATAACAATATTTTCTAAATGTATTGTGTTTCCATTCTGTAGACAAACTCATTGAAAGCATTCAATGTCACCAACAGGGGCCAGATACAACACCAAAGCTAAAAAACAGTGTTCAGAGCAAGGTGTCCAGAATTCAAATTTCATTAGTTTCTTGACACATGGACAGACCAACCTGGCAACATTACAGTTTCTGGACAGTGTGACAAGGGTAAGGGAGTATGTGGCTGTTCTTCTCTCTGAAATGCTGGTACATGTTTAGTGTTCTGTTTTTCTCATTGACCTGCTATCAACCCAGAAGGTGCTGCCCAGCACCATGTCACACTATTTAAAAAATTTTTCCCAATTCTTGGGCTACTTGAAGGAGACACCACCACAGGCATGCCGCCTAAGCGAAGTCTCTCGTAAACATTACGAGAGAGTTCAAAAGGCTACTAAAAAAAACATAGATCTGTAGTGCTCCACCAAATAGAGTTAAAGGGTAGAAGGACTCCAAGACCATCTCCAAAACCACACTACTTAAATGCAGAGAGATTGATAATGATCAGATTCCCAAAATGCTTGGTAAATTCTTAAGACATTTGTATTTGAACATGAATATTTGTTAAATTCTTAAATTTAATTTTTTTTTTTGCAGGGCAACTCCAGGAAAACAGGTCCATAAAGCTTCAAAGGCAGTTTTATGGACACATTATAGCATAAATTTCATGAATTTATGGACACCGAACTGGGGTTTATCAAAACCTGAAGGTGGAGGAGGTGCAAATATATGCACATTATGATGAGGAAAATGATGTTTACTTAATCAGTGTAAGTATTTTTTAATTTAGATGTGCAAGGCATCAATGCACTTCTGACACTTAACCTGCTCAGGCAATAAAGAACACAGACTCACGGATAAATACTGATAGTTTGAGTGCCACAAAACTAACGAGGCCTAACGAGGTGGATGAAGGATTTCTTGCCAATCAGGCAACGGCTGTTGGTTGCCAACACCTCTGCATTCTTCTTCTCAACATCCATCCCTAACTCCTGTATAAATTTAAATGAGTACATGCAGGGTACACATGGAACAAAATGAAGCTCCCTGGGAAGCCAAGGTTTACGGTCCTAACAAGCTCCACTGCCACCCACGTAAGTGATCCTACACTTCACATGACTTATCTTTTTGTACCCCCACATACGTGTCTAATTTTTATTTATTTATTTTTTGTTCTCATTCACAGGCTAGGAATGCTCTGGCTCCAGAAGACCACACAAAGGTTCTTGTGACATGATCCTGCGACCGCTAACAAATTTTACACCATCAGTTGAAATCCAAAAGAAGCAACAGAGCACCAAGCCATATTTGGCAACCTTGTGCAGGGGCCAAATGAGCAGAAACTAGATGAACTGCAGTCAAAACAATGCAAGATGACCAAGCCTAGAAAAGGCAGAAGCTTCGGAAGAAGAAACTAGTGTAGAGGAGGAAGCAATCACAAAGCAAGAAAGTAGCTCTTCCTTTGAAAAAGTATGTTGTCCTGCTATCCTATTTTACTGTTCATGTTCTACTCCTGAGCACAAAGATATCAAATTCTATATGTTTTTGTTTTTTTCCTTTCCAGTCTGCTGGGTCAAGCTGTGAGGAGGAGGGAGAAACCAAGCCTCAGTCACCTAGATCTTCTCGCAGGGAGGTGCCACGTGTGTTGCTGCAAACGACTTAACTGTTATCGCCACTAAAGCTAAAATCTGCATCAGCACACCTACACAGTGTTCTGGCAATAGCATAACAAAAAGACAAACATGACAGGATCAGGCGTGCGATGAAAAGAGCACTCCTAAAAGGACTTGTAGAAAACACCATGAGTATATTTGTTGCTTTTAATATTGATTTAATTTCTTGTGGTGTTTTTGGAATTTTGTAATATAGCACTTAATTTTAATTTTTAATCATTTTATTTCTTAAGAAATAAAATATTAAACTACAAATTAAGCTTCAGTTGTTAAAACAAGTAAATATTTTTGTATTTTGTAGTATAGTACTAACTTTTACTTGTTGTTAATATTTATTTCTTAATTTTTAGTTCTTTAAAAAAAACAAGAAATTAAATTTTATTATATTTTTTAATATACAGTGGTGTGAAAGTGTTTGCCCCCTTCATGATTTCTTATATTTTGCATGTTTGTCAAAATGTTTCAGATCACTAAAACAAATGTAAACATTAGTCAAAGACAGCACAAGTAAACACAAAACACATTTTTTTAAATGAAAGTTATTAATGGAGGAAATAAAAATCCAAACCTACATGGCCCTGTGTGAAAAAGTGTTTGCCCCTAAACCTAATAACTGGTTTACAATGAGCTTACAATGAGCAGTGCTGTGAAGGAATTTTGGAACACTCATCTTTGCAGAATTGTTGTAATTCAGCCACATTGGAGGGTTTTTGAGCATGAACCGCCTATTTAAGGTCATGCCACAGCATCTCAATAGGATTCAGGTCAGGACTTGGCCACTCCAAAGTCTTCACTTTGTTTTTCTTCAGCCATTCAGAGGTGGACTTGCTGGTGTGTTTTGGATTATTGTCCTGCTACAGAACCCAAGTTCGTTTCAGCTTGAGGTCATGAACAGATATCCGGACATTCTCCTTCAGGATTGTTTGGTAGACAGCAGAATTCATGGTTCCATTTATCACAGCAAGTCTTCCAGGTCTTGAAGCAGCAAAACAGCCCCAGACCATCACACTACCACCACCATATTTTACTGTAGGTATGATGTTCTTTTTCTGAAATGTGGTGTTACTTTTACACCAGATGTAATGGGACACACACCTCCAAAAGTTTTTGTCTCGTCAATCCACAGAGTATTTTCCCAAAAGTCTTGGGGATCATCAAAATGTTTTTGGCAAAACTGAGATGAGCCTTCTTTTTGCTCAGCAGTGGTTTTTATCTTGGCACTCTACCATGCAGGCCATTTTTGACCAGTCTCTTTCTTATGGTGAAGTCATGAACGCTGATTTTTATAACCTTTTCCAGACTGATAGATCTCAATTACTTTTTTTCTCATTTGTTCCTGAATTTCTATGGATCTTGGCATGATGTCTAGCTTTTTGTCAGGCAGGTCCTATTTAAGTGATTTCTTGATTGAGAACAGGTGTGGCAGTAATCAGGCCTGGGTGTGGCTAGAGAAAATGAACTCAGGTATGATAAACCACAGTTAGTTAGGACAGGTTAGCACAGGTAGGCTCTGGACCCACCGTGACCTTGAACTGGATAAGCACTTACAGATAATGAATGAATTTTGTGTTTACTTGTGTTGTCTTTGACTAATATTTAAATTTGTTTTGATGATCTGAAATATTTAAGAGTGAAAAACATGCAAAAAAAAAAAAAAGAAATCATGAAGGGGCAAACGCTTTTTCACACCATTGTAGTACTTCATTTTTACTGGTTGTTAATATTTATTTCTCAATTTTTAGTTGCTAATATTTATTTAAATTCTTGTGGTGTAATTAGAATTTTGTAATAGTACTATTTTTAAATGTATTTATATTGGTAGTGCTTGTTTTCAGTGTTTTATTTTGTTCGATAGTTGTGCCTTTTGAAAGTACTTATGTTTTTGTACCACCTCTAAGATTTCTTTAACATTTAACTTAACAGATATGATTACAATGAACACTTTTTTTATATGAAGTGGTTACATCTGCAGCTTTGAAGATATTTCTTAACTATTTGCTAGCTCTACAATCTGTTTGCATTTTCAAAACAGTGTTTTGTTCCGGTATGCTGGGCTTTTTCTCTATCTACTCACGGAAGTGTAAATGGATGTACAGTTATTTAGACAATGAAGAGAACTCCAAATGTTGAAAAGCATGACTCAAGATGAGGATATTACTCTATTCCAGCTCAATAGGTGAGTAATATTGAATTATATTTGTTTCAGATTAATTAAGATTCAGATTACTTGTCCCCAAATTTGAGAGACAGCTAACTGCATTACTGAAAGTTCTACAAAAAAAAAACAAAAACAAACAAACAAACAAAAAACTTGGGCTTCTGTGACAATTTAAAAAGTGATTAAAAACTTAGACAAGTTAATCTTCAGCCATGTAAAAACAACTTGTTTTTTCCCCATCAAACATACTGTTCCACCTTAAAAAACAAAACAAAAAAAACAGCGTTTCCACACCATCCTAAATGTCCTGTTTAACTGAACAGGAGACATTAAATACGTGAGTTTTTTTTTTAAATGTATATATAAAATATATATTTTATATACATATTTAGATATATTGGCAAGCTGCTGAGATCCTCCTTTGTAGAAGAGACTGATGATGACATTGCTTAATGCTCATCTTTTAGAAGCTCAGCTAACACAGTTTACCTTTGTTGCAATCATTCATTCATTGTCTGAAAATGCTTATCCAATTCAGGGTCAGGCAGGAGCACACCCTTAAATGACCACTCACACATTCACTCACATACTCACATTTAAAGACACTTTTGATTTGCCAATCCACCTACCAATGTGTGTTTTTGGACCATGGGAGGAAACCGGAGCACCCTGAGGAAATCCATGCGGACACGGGGAGAACACACCACACTCCTCACAGACAGTCACCTGGCGGAAACCCACACGGACACAGAGAACACACCAAACTCCTCACAGACAGTCACCTGGTGCGGGACTCGGACCCACAACCTCCAGGTCCCTGGAGCTGTGTGACTGCAACACTACCTGCTGTGCCACCACATCATGCATATCATGCTCTGTTGAGTTTATTTCCTTTATAGACTGTCTGTCTTGACAGCTCTTTTTTAACCATCCCGCATCCAGACCAGCTGCAACTAGCTACTCTTGCTGACCACCAAGGTGAGGTGTATTTCATCTCAAATAAGCCTATAAACTATTATTCTATATTTCATCTCTATGATACTCTAAGTCTCTAGCCCATACAGTTTGGTTGATGCGATTTGTTTTAAAGCAGAAAAAGAAAAATCCAGAAAAAGAATGACATTTCTAACAAATACTTGCATTTTCTGTTCAAACCTTTAAAGATATGAACAATATATGAACAAAAAATCAGCAACATAAACAGGAACCCAAAGAAACAATAAAACCACATAAAAATGACCCAGCTTAAGAAACAAAAGCCATTAAGCCATAATAGACAATAAATAAATAAATCAATAAATAAAAATTGTAATCATACACAGGATAATCAATTAGAGATTCACAAAGGGCCCACCCTTAGTTGTTTAGCATAGCTGGATGCTGATTGGGTCATAAATGGCCACAGCAGCTATAGTGGTTATGTGTAGAAATTAAATAAATAAAAATTAAACATTTACAACAGAAATGTTGTAGCTGCAGGTAGGAAGAAAGTGGGGTAGGCCTTATCTGATGACCCTACTTCATCACAAGTTCTTCACAGGAATTATCAGGTAGGCATCTCCCCTCATCAGTGTTTCACTGAATTAAGCACACGACATCTCCAGAAGGCTCAATAGTAAAGCCTGTCTGATCAATTCTTCACAGGGGATAGTTCTGCACAATCAATATAACCACTGGAGGAAGGTGGATCTGTTGATATTATTGTGTTGTATTTTAAGCCCACTTTAAGCAATTGTGCCTCTGGAACTGTGTGTGGCAGATGTTGTTCTTTGTGATTGCTTGCCATTAGCTTTTGGCAGAGTGGACAAGCATTCAACCATCATTTTAACATCATTGCTGAGACCAGACCAATACGTCTTGCATGAGCTAATGATCTCTGAATGCACTGGTGTGCAATGTGAAGCCTTCTCAGTATCTCTGCTCTAAGCCCTCTTGGAACAATAATTTGATTGTTGACCATCACTAAGTCATCTTCAATATATAATGTGTCTCTTAGCAGCCAATATGACTGAATCTGACATGGCACACTGTTTTTCCTTTTTGGCCATCCTGTATGGTGCATTTGCACTCACCATCAGCTTTGGTGGCTTGCTGCAGCAGGGAGATGGTATCACCATCCAACATTTCCTGTGCATCCCGAGTGTGTACTACTGTTTCTTGACCAAGGTCAACATCTTTGGCAGTAGGGACACCTGACACTGCTCTAGACAGTGCATCAGCTACTTTCATGTCCTTATCTGGAGTATACACAATCTTTATGTCATACTTCTGAATTTGAAGCAGCATGCGCTGAAGTCTCACTGATGCTTTGCCAATGGGTTTGACCACAAGAGCTTCAAGAGCTTGCAATCTCCACTGTTGTTCCATACAAATAGCTGGCGGCGCGTGTGTCAATATGTGTGCAGCGGCCGCTCCGGAACCAAGCGGGCTTTTGTTTGTTTAAAAAACTTTTTTTTTTTCATTTTATTTATAATATATGGACGCAGGAACACCTGCAGTACGTATATATCACCGCCAGACACTGCTTCAATATCGCAAACAGGAAATATACAGTATCAGCGATGACCTCCAGGAGACGCTGCGGAACCTCCGCTTGCTTCGGAGGCCTAGCCCTGAAGCCTCAACGTTTCGGAAGGAGACGACGCAAGCGGCGTGAGAGGAGACAGAAGCGCGGCAAGCGAGGGGGGATCCATGCTAGGCTAAGAGCTAACCCGAGCCGGCAGGCTATCACTTCTCTCTTTCTCTCCAATGTCTGCTCGCTGGATAATAAACTGGACTATATCAAACTTCAGCGAACTACACGGCGAGAATACAGAGACTGCTGTGTTTTTGTTTTTACGGAGACATGGCTCAGCGACAGTATTCCCGACGCCGCCATTCAGCTAGATGGGCTAGCCGCATTTCGAGCCGACAGAGACCCAGCGCTATGTGGTAAGACTCACGGTGGTGGATTATGTGTCTATATCAACGCTGAATGGTGTAAGAACTCTGTGCTAGTCTCTGCTTATTGTTCACCGTTAGTGGAGTTTGTGGCTGTGAGATGTAGACCTTTTTATTTACCTCAAGAATTCTCTGTTGTTTACTTAATCGCAATCTATATCCCTCCCGATGCAAACACAAAACAAGTGCTGTGGAAATTATACGAGGCCATAAGTGACTTCCAAAACACACACCCGGATGGACTGTTTATTTTTGCTGGAGATTTTAATCATGCTAATCTCAAGAAAGTGTTCCCTAAATTCCACCAGTATGTGAACTTTGCTACGAGAGGAGCGAACACGCTGGATGTTGTTTACACAAACGTTCCAGACACGTACAGGGCAGAGCCCTGCCCCCACCTCGGACACTCAGATCACATGTCTGTTATGCTAATTCCTGCATACAGACCCATGATCAGGCGATCGAAAACTGCCCTGAAAGAGGTGAAAATCTGGCCATCAGAAGCAATCTCTACTCTTCAGGACTGTTTCGAGTGCACTGACTGGGACATGTTCAGAGAGGCTGCAACTTACAGCAACAAAATCAACCTGGAGGAGTACGCATCATCAGTGACCAGCTACATAGAGAAGTGCATCGATGATGTGACCATCTCCAAGACCATCACCATCCGCTCCAACCAGAAGCTGTCGATGAATGCAGAGGTGCGTGCGCTGCTGAAGGCTAGAGACGTTGCTTTCAAATCAGGCAATAAGGCGGCTCTGAGAACAGCGAGGGCCAAACTCTCCAGAGCTATCAGAGAGGCAAAGTGTGCACACGGCCAGATCATCCACAGCCACTTCCAGAGCAGTAGAGACACTCGGCGCATGTGGCAGGGCATCCAGAGCATCACCAGCTACAAGACTACACCACCTGCTTGTGACGGAGATGCTTCCCTACCAGACGTGCTGAACCATTTCTACGCACGGTTTGAGGCACAGAACAACGTAATGGCGAGAAAGTCCACCCTTCTCCCAGCGACCAGGTGCTGTCTTTTACTGCAGCCGACGTGAGGAAAACTCTATGCAGAGTCGACCCGAGGAAAGCTGCTGGACCAGACAATATTCCTGACAGAGTGCTCAGAGAATGTGCAGACCAGCTTGCTGATGTCCTCACTGATATCTTCAACATCTCTCTTAGCAGCGCCGTTGTTCCAACATGCTTCAAGAACACCACCATCATCCCGGTGCCTAAGAATTCTTCTGTGTCCTGCCTCAATGACTACTGTCCCGTTGCACTCACACCGGTCATCACAAAGTGCTTCGAGAGGCTTGTCATGAGGCACATCAAAACCCTACTTCCCCCCACACTGGACACTCTACAGTTCGCATATCGTCCTAACTGTTCAACAGACGATGCCATATCCACTACGCTCCACCTGGCACTCACCCAACTGGACAAGAAAGACACATATGCCCAAATGCACCTGATCAGGAAGCTGAATATACTGGGCCTTAACACTTCTCTCTGCAACTGGATCCTGGACTTCCTGACTGGGAGACCTCAGTCCGGATCGGTAGGAACACCTCCAGCACCATCACACTGAACACTGGAGCTCCCCAGGGCTGCGTGCTCAGTCCATTGCTGTTCACACTGCTGACCCATGACCGTGCAGCGATGCACAGCTCAAATCATATCATCAAGTTCGCTGATGACACGACTGTGGTGGGTCTCATCAGTAAGAACGACGAGTCAGCATACAGAGAGGAGGTGCAGCGGCTAACTGACTGGTGTGAAGTCAACAACCTGTCTCTGAACGTGGACAAAACCAAAGAGATGGTTGTAGTCTTCAGAAAAACAAGGGGTGAGCACTCGCCGCTGAACATCGACAACTCTGCTGTGGAGATTGTCAGGAATACCAAATTCCTTGGTGTTCACCTAGTGGATGATCTTACCTGGTCCACTAACACCAGCAACATTAAAAAGAAAGCCCAGCAAAGCCTCTACTTTCTGCGAAGTCTGAAGAAGACTCATCTCCTCCCTCCAATTCTCACCACTTTCTACAGAGGACTCATCGAGAGCATCATGACCAGCTGCATCACTGTCTGTTTTGGAAACTGCACTGTGGCAGATCGCAAGTCCCTCCAGCGGATCGTGAGGACAGCTGAGAAGATTATCGGTGTGTCTCTTCCCCCCATTACAGACATCTCACCACTCGCTGCACCCGCAAAGCACTCAGCATTGTGAGAGATCACACACACCCTTCACACACACTCCTCAACCTACTGCCGTCTGGAAAAAGGTATCGAAGCATTCGAGCCCTCGCATCCAGACTCCGTAACAGCTTCTTCCCACATGCTATCAGACTCCTAAACACCTAGAGACTGAGAATTGACTGAAGAAGCACACACACACACACACACACACACACACTTCTTCACGCAAACACGGGTCTGTTGGACTGAAAATGAGTGTACTGTTTACACAAATCACATATCCTGTTTACGTCATGGTTACATCCAGTTACCATTTACAGCACAAATACACTTTAAATTGCAGTGTCTCTCTCCCTCAACCCCTCCGTACTTATGGTTTTGTCTTGTCTTGTATTGCATTGTATTGTATTGTACTGTATGGACATTGTTTTGTATTTTCTTAGCCATATCTTTTGCACTTTAATGTGTATGCACTGTTTTATGTTGCACTAGCTTTGTACTAGTTGCACTTTAATGTTGTGTATTGTTTTATGTTCTATGTCTTTTGCACTTTAATGTGTGCGCACTGTTTTATGTCTGCACTAGCTTTGCACTAGTTACACTTTAATGTTGTGTATTGTCTTATGTAGCACCTTGGTCCTGGAGGAATGCTATTTCGTTTCACTGTGAACTGTAAACACTGTATACTGCTGAAATGACAATAAACTTCTTGAACTTGAACATACTGCTGGAATTTTTTGAAGAGCAAAAGCAATTGCCAAAAGCTCTTTTTCTAATTGAGCAAAATTTTGTTCAGTACTACACAGGGCTTGGGACACATAAGCCATGGGTTGATCATTTTGCATGATACATGAACCAAGACCATCTTTGGATGCTTCTGCTTGTATGAATTTTTTTTCTTTTGGGTTGAAGAAGCGAAGGAGTGGTGCTGCTGAGATTGCAGCCTTCAAATGTTCAAGTGCTGCTTGCTGAACAGGCTGCCACTCCCACACTGTGTCATTCCTCCGTAGCCGTCGAAGTGGGGCAGTGAAGTCTGCTTCATTGGGGATATACTGGGACAAATACTGGGTCATTCCTAATAGGCGCTGTAAGGCTTTTTTGTCAGTAGAAGCAGGCATGTCCGAAATGGCAGAAACTTTGGATGGGTCTGGGCGGACTCCATCAGCAATTATAAAATGCCCCGTGTATTTTATTTTATAATTGTTGTATTGCTTTCTCTCCAGCACCCTCTTTAGTGTGTGGTCATGCTCATCTTTGTTGGCAGCAGCAATAATCATGTCATCTGCAATCACATAGACTCCAGGGATGTCACCAAAACTCTCATTCATCTGCTGAAAAACTTCACTAGTCGACTTAATACCAAATGGGAGACGATGGGACTGGTATCTGCCCCAAAGTATATTAAAAGTGCAAAGGTCAGCAGAATCCTTATCTGCTGGTAAAGATTTTCTTGCCAGCTAACCTGCACTGGACATTTTCTGGTGTGGGTATGGGGAAGTGCCTTTTAACTTCCTTGTTAAGGTCTCTAGGGTCCAGACAGACTCTCAAGTATCCATTCTTTTTTCAGTGATAACAAGGCTACTGACCCATGGAGTAGGTTTTGTGACCTTTGAAATAACACCTTTCTCCTCTAGGTCCTACAGAGTTTGTTTCAGCTTATCACGAACCACATATGGGATCTTCCTGCAGCCATGAAACACCGGAGATACACTGGAATCTGTAAAGATATGGTGCAGCCCCAGAAATTCACCCAGCCCTTCAAAAACAAATAAGCAGTCTAATAAGCAGTTCTTTGTTTGGTGGTGCCACAGGAGAGATCGCATCAATCTTCTGAATTAGATTGAGTTGAGAGCAGGCTTGTCTGCTGAGAAGGGGTGTGTTCAATGTGCTGGTTATATAAAACTTAAGGGAGGCCTGCTGATTTGGCATGCTCACAGTCAGTTTAGCCATACCCTCTGGCTTAATTTTGGCCCCGCCATATGTCATCAGTAGAATCTTTGTAGGCTCAATCGAAATCCTCAGAGGTAATCTGTCTGCTGATGATTTAGGCCAGACCCAGATTTAGGCCCAGTGTCTAGTTTGAAAGCAATCAGCTGTCCTCCAATGTTAAACTTGATATACCATGTAGTGGAGATGAATATGTTTTATTAATTGCTAATAAGACATTTAACTTTTTGGGACTTGATATGCCGAAAGTTATCTGATTATGCCGAAAGGCCTCTCTTCACTCTAAGTCACTTTTCTCATCACACCAGCCTAGATGGGAATTTGAGATAACATCCAGAGAAGAGTCGTAAACCATACTCCAGGGACCTTTTTATGGCACAAGGTCTCTTATGGAATGCAAAGAGAGACACAGACTCAACCTTGATTAAATGTCCTCTCACACATCTTGAAAGACTGTTAAAACCAAAAGAACCACACATTCCTTAATTCCTAAGTTTACCTGGTGAACGGCCGCTGCTGCAATGCTACGAGGCCTGCGTCTGCAGTGCGCCACGAAGCCCGCGCCGGAAAGCACCGCGTGTCAGTGACGTAGTCCCAGCTATCTCCAGTCCATCTCCTGGGATACGTAAGATCACATGGTCTCATTTCTTTCATAGCTCAGGAGTGGTGCTGAATACTTTGCTGGGATAAACTATAGCCTTTTTAGAATTTAGGGTAATTATCATAGATAAATCCCCTCATATATTAATCTCCCTGTTCCCTCATGTATCGCTGTAATGTATAATGTATTATATGAATGTATAATCAATATTCATTATTTGATATTACAATTAATAAACCAGTTGTGTGATAAAACCAATCCTTGGTTATTTGTTTGTGTGTGCCACTTGTACAGAATTATTACTTTTAGTTCAGATTCAATTTCGGAGCCAAGAACCTACAGCAGGTCAATGAGCATAATTCATTAATAATAATTAATTCTAGCTAATTCTGCTATATAATATGTAAATTCATCTAACATGATGACCTACATGTCCAAGCTAAAATTTGACAGGTAAAGACACTACATATTACTTAATGGTTCCCAAACATGGAGCTTAACCAAATTAATTAAATAGTTAATTATTAATCAACCCTGTGAAGGACTGGCGCCCCCTCCAGGGTGTATTCCTGCCTTGCACCCAATGATTCCAGGTAGGCTCTGGACCCACCGCGACCCTGAACTGGATAAGCGGTTACAGATAATGAATGAATGAATGAATGACTCCGCTATGTAGTTTTTATGCCGCCGCAACGTGGGATAATTTTACTACAACCATGTTTCCTGACATGAGTTTGAAGGGCCAGCAGTTTCTGAACAACTATGAACAAGGCATCTATGCCTCTGTTTTCTCGTCTTGGTCATAAGCCTTCCTTGCCAGACTTCCTGCACTCAGCATTATACGCTGGGCATTCACGTGGTTGGTGGATTTTTCCACAATGTTCATGTGGTCTGCCTTGTTGAACCTCAGCACACATGGGCCCACTGGGTTTGGCACCGCTAACTTTTTACCCACATGTCTTGTGCCCTGTTTTGGCTTTAATGGAATGCAAGGTTTACTCACTGGTTTCCAGAGACATGGCTTTAGCCTGGGCAACTGTGACTTCTCTGGCACGACAGATTTCAAGTGCTCTATCAAGTGTGAGGTCTGTTGTTGCTAGCATTTTCTCCCTGAGACACTATCTGTAACACTAAACACAGTTTTGTTTCTCAATATTAAGTCTTCTGTGTCTTTGAATTCAAAATTGCGTGCTCTATGTCATAGTTCAGTCACAAATTTGTCAATGTCTGCCCCTGCATTGTACATATGTGCCCAGAACTGGTGCCTTTCAATCTGTGTTTTTTTTTTCTAAGCACAGTTTGCTTTAAAAGCATTCAGTACCTCTGACACTTTCTTTTTTTAGGAACTGTATATTGTATATTGAGCATGTTATAAACTTCAAGAGCTTCCTCCCCTGTTGTATGTAGCAGCTAGAGTTGCACGGTATACGATACTAGAAAAGTTTGTCATTAAAAACGGTACAATATTCCATATAATGAGTACCGGTACTTTGTCAAAATGTGCTACTTTGCCACTCTGCGCATGCTCAGACCAATATTTTTTATGTTTTCATGTGTTTTTCATGTTAAATGTTTCTCCGGTGCATTACACAATCGTAGTTCACTGTTGCTTGCTTAAGTGTTCCAAAATGGTACACAGCGAATTAAATATGAAAAAATATATTAAAACCATTTCTTATCACTGTACTAATCTTATAAAATCTTTAATAAAGGGATTTAGGTTGTGCATATCTTCTGCATGTCACGCCCTCATCCTGTCATGTCTGTTTTCGCCGCCATGTGCTCTCTTAGCACATGGCTCTGTTTGTTATTGTCCATGTCTCCGCCCTTGTCTCGCCTTTGTTCCGCCTCCTTGTCCGTGCTCCTCGTTATCTGTCTCAGGTGTGTCTTGTCTGTGTTATGTATTTAAGTTCCCTTGTCTCACTACTTATTTGTCGGTCATTTGTTTCATTCCTCTAGTCATGTTCCTCTTCCAATGTTGCTGTGTCATGTTACCCAGTCCGGTCTGTCTGTCTCAGTCGTTTCCTTTATCATGTTATTAAATCTGTCTGTCTTGTTTGCTCTAGCCTTTTGTGTTTAGTTTCTGATTTAGCACTATGTTTATGTTTAGCTTTAGCTATCTGTGTTTATTTAGCTTTCTAGGTCTTTAGTCTGTCTGTCTTTCCCATTTGCTATAGTTCTCCATTTTAAGTTTAGTCTGTCCAGCTCTTTGTATTTATTTTAGTCTGCTTAGCTCCCTTTCTCTGTCTATGTGTCTTAGCTCCCTGTGTGTTGCCTTTCTGTTAAAGTCTCTTTGTTTTGTTATAGTCTTTTGTTAATAAATTATCTGTGTTTTAGCATGTGCGTCCGCCTCCGTCAGTCCGCCATCCCTGATTCCTGACACTGCATATACTTCTTTAGGCAGCATCTTTTGACACACTACATTTAGCTTACCTATTATTTTATTTAAACAACTGTACTTATAAAAGTACACCATGGCAGCACATTTCGACAAGGTAACACAACTCATCAGAACACCTGCCACACACCAGCTCACACAGATTAGAATGAGCAAAAAGTGCTGCCAAAGACACGTTTGCTTCCTTTTACGTTGAGTTTATTCCTTTTTCTGAACTGCGGAACTGAGATCCCAAAACTGATTGAGGCATTCAGCTTTATTCAAACAGTAAACACGTCTTATAAATGTATGACACAGGACTGATGGCGCAAATGGACCCAGAAATGGCAACATATCACATGTGGCATCACACTTAACAAGCAGATACCAGCGATTTTGCTGACTGCCCTCAGCTTGTAGAGAAAGTATATTACCTGACATTTTAGGTTTTTGCCATGATATCGTTTCAGTATCGGTATCGAGATATTTAAGCAGGTATTGTATCAGAAGTCATACATTTGTTATCGTGACAACACCAGTAGCAGCACAGCTACACTTTTAGACTCTGTTGCAACTGGTTTGAATGAGAAACCAAAGTACAAACTGTCTCTTTTCCCACTTACGCAAATTTTCTGCCAAATTACCAATCAAACAAAGTGTATTTTGTATGATAGAGTGGTAGTCTTTCTCTTAGCAATCGACAGACTCGCGTTTCAAAGTTGGGTGCAGTTGAAATCAGTTGTTTTCAATGTCTGCTTTTCCTCAGAGTTGTTGTTTTATCTTGTTTCAATGATTGAAGCAGTTGACCATTCTGACACCATATTGTGCTGTATTTTATGTAGAGAAAACACACAGTCACTTTTAAGTAGAACTTCTCTATTCCTAAGCACTTAGAACAACAAAGAAACACTGCTCATGCCTTTTCTCTACTTCCCGAGCACCTCTCAGTCCAACACTCTATTGACCCCTAGTGGGTTGTATCAACATGCAGCTTAGTATGTGGAAAACTGGAATCTACCATACACCAGCTGCATATACCACAGATATCCTCTGCTGAAATTTAAGACTTTGCTCTCTGCTAATATGCCCTGGAGGCCACAGTGTCAGGAAACCCAGCTCCACTGATCAAAAACTAATTTCAAATTCCACTAAGCATCTTCCTGCACATAACAACAGATCAAGTTTTCAATAAGGCATTTTAATAAATAAATTCTATGGAACACATCCTGCCTTGAACCATTAATAATTTGTCAATGCAAACTAACCAAGAATAAATGTGTCCTTCATAAATGTAAAGGTACCTTTTTGAATTCCTTCTGCTGTTTTCTTTGTCTCTTATTAATAGCTGTTGGTTACATTGTTATGTAGATGTAGAGGTTTTAAAGTATATCTTTATTAATTAGTTATTAACTTGTCCTCTCATGAGGGTACTTGGCCTGTGTCATGCCCTCGTCATGTCTGTTTCCCCGGCCATGTGCTCTTTTAGCACATGGCTATGTTTGTTGTTGTTCTAGTCCCGCCTCTGTCCCGCCTCCTCGTCTGTGTCATTTGTTAATCTGCCCCCTCGTTAGCTGTCCAGGTGTTTCGTATCTGTGTCTTGTATTTAAGTTTCCTTATGTCTCTCCTGTTTGTCGGACATTTCACCTTGGTTGTTTCAAATCCAGTTGTTTCGTTTCCTATCACCGTTTCGTTCCCCAGTGTAGTCTGTCTCTGCTCTAGTTTCGTTCCAGTTCTCTGTCGTTGTGTTGCCTGGTCTGTTTTATCTGTTCCCCGCTTCGTGTCTGCCCTTAAGCCTGTTTGTGTTTGTTTTGTAATTTTGTTTCATTAAAGTTTACCGTGTTTTACCTGCACCCTACGAGCCTGAAAGAATGTCCGACCACTATAAGGACGCAGCTGAAACAGACAATCCTTTTGCGAGGTGTGCAATTCGCCGGACTCCATTTCGCACAGGCCCTAAAGATCCTGTGGAGGAGGCTTTAAGAGCGGCCTCGGAATGGAGTCGCCGGCTCCAGCTCATGCTCGGCGCGGTTCCTCTCCTACCAGAGGACTCGATTCAAGAGTCGACTGATTACTCCAGCAGGAATCGAAAGAATCGCCGTAAGAAAAGTGCTGGAGTCACCCCCTCGATGGTGGATTACCCCCTCAGGTCCGGTGAAATTTTTTTTTTGGGGGGGGGGGGGGGGGGGGTTGAGGGTTGGGGCTGTTAGCCTCCATCCTCAGAACAAGAAAGAGGAGGCTAACAGGGGCACACCTCTAGGGGATCAATGGTTGATGACATCCCTTATGTGTGCGCCCGTCAAACCCCCTAAACCCTCTACAGCTCCAGCACGTGCCCGGCGAGCAGCACAAGCCCCTGCCTCCGTGGACATCGTCGCAGATTCCCTGCTTTCGTGGACGTCGTCACAGGTTCCCCTGCCTCCGTGGACGTCGTCGCAGGTCCCCCTGCTTCAGAGGATGTCATGGCAGGACGGCTTACCGCTGCTGCTCCAGTGTGCGCAGCGCCTCCAATCGCTTCTGTCTCCGTGAAGGCGGCACCAGCCGCTCCTGTCTCCATAAACGCAGTGCCCGCCGCTCCTGTCATCGTGAACGTGGCGCCCGCCGCTCCTGTCATCTTGAACGCGGCGCCTCCAGCCGCTCCTGTCTCCGTGAACGCGGCGCCCACCGCTCCTGTCTCCGTGAACGCGGCACCCACTGCTCCTGTCACCGTGAACGCGGCGCCCACCGCTCCTGTTCAAGTGAAGGCGGCTTCCTCAGCCGCTCCTGTCTCCGTGAACGCGGCGCTTCCAGCCGCTCCTGTCTCCGTTGAATGCGGCACCCGCCGCTCCTGTCTCCGTGAAAGCGGCGCCTCCCACGGCCGCACCTGTCCCAGCGAAAGCGGCTTCCACGGCCGCACCTGTCCCAGTGGAGGCGGCTTCCACGGCCGCACCTGTCCCAGCGAAAGCGGCTTCCACGGCCGCACCTGTCCCAGCGGAGGCGGCTTCCACGGCCGCACCTGTCCCAGCGGAGGCGGCTTCCACGGCCGTACCTGTCCCAGCGAAGGCTGCTTCTGCACCCATGACTGTGGCTCCGGCCGCTTCTGCACCCATGACTGTGGCTCTGGCCGCTTCAGCACCAGTGACTGTGGCTCCGGCCACCTCTGCACCCGTGTCTGTGGCCCCGGCCGCTTCTGCATCCGTGACTTTGGCCCCGGCCGCTTCTGGACCCGTGACTGTGACCCCGGCCGCTCCTGGTCGTGTCCATAGGTCGGCCCCAAAGACTTCGGGGCCGATCCCCAGAACTGTGCCCAGGCTGGTTCCTCAGACTTTTTCACAGACATTTGCCAGTCCTGGGCACCCCCCTGTTATTTTGGTTCCCCTGTCTGTCCCTGTGTTTGTGTCTGTTCCCGTAAATGTTCTGGTCCCTGTTCCCCTGCCAAGTCCTGTCCAGTTCCCTGTTAGTCCCCGTTTCAACCCTCTGTCCTGTCTCAAGTCCCGTCTCCTGTCCAGTCCCCTGTTAATCCAGTCCAGTCCATGTTTCAGTCTAGTGTCATGTCACCTGTCTCTTCTCCTGTCTTGTCTCCAGTCCAGTCCCCTTTTCAACCCTCTGTCCGGTCTCCCATCCAGTCCCATTACCCAGTACTGTCACCTGTCCTGCCTCATGTCCAGTCCCCGTATCCGTCCAGTGTTCAGTCACCTGTCTTGTCTCCATTCCAGTCCCCTGTCCTGTCACCTGCCCATGTCCAGTCTTCTGTCCCCAAAACTGTTCAGTCCCCAGTCTTGTCACAGTTCCTGTCCAATGTGCAACCCAGTCTCCTGTCAAGTCTCATGTGTCCACTCCCGTCTTGTCCAGTCCGTTTCAGTTTCCTATCCATTCCCAGTTCCTAGTCCCATCACCTGTCCTGTCTCCATTTCCTGTGTCTGTTCCTGTCTTGTCTTGAGTCCTCGTGCCCTCTCCTGTGCCAGCTCCCCGGGAGTTGTGCGTTCAGGGGGGGGGGGGCATATGTCACGCCCTCGTCATGTCTGTTTCCCCGGCCATGTGCTCTTTTAGCACATGGCTATGTTTGTTGTTGTTCTAGTCCCGCCTTTGTCCCGCCTCCTCGTCTGTGTCATTTCTTAATCTGCCCCCTCGTTAGCTGTCCAGGTGTTTCGTGTCTGTGATTCGTATGGTGATTAAGAGAGAGGCATGTATGACCTCAGACACAGTGATTAATACCATGGACATGAATAAATGTTAAGGGCATGTGTACATAACTGTGAACACACCATGGCAATACACTTTAAGGGACAAGGATTATAGAACTAACAGTAAAAGATTAAAAAATTTTAATTCAGAAATTCAGAATTTTCCCACAATTTGCTAGCTCTCCAGTCTAGCTGAAAAAGATCCAGTGTTTGTACACAACCCTGGTTCAGTAAATGGGTCAGCTCAAACACTAAAACACTATTTCAGCCAATCAGTAACAGGCATGTCCATGCTCGTACATAGGAGGGTGAAGGGGAAGGAGCAGGTAAACTTTTTTTTGCACTGGCATATCCCAGTGTAGTGTGGCCCAGAGTGATATCTTTTCATGGAGCCTAAAATCACTATTGGCACCCCTGCCTGGAGAAACTACTTTTCATTCTCCCTCAACACATATGTGGTGACATTTAGAATTAAAGTAATTCTTTATGAATAAAGACCACATTAAATAATTTTAGATGCTTAAGGATAAAGTAGGACTGTAAAGCTAGCTTGGAGGGGGGTGGGTCTGGGATGCCTAACTGATGACCCCTGTGAAAAGCTAGTGATGCAGTGGGTGATTTGGGTACTCGTGCTGAGTAACCATAGATGTTAAGGGTAGCTGGTTGCTGATCGGATTATAAATGGCCACAGCTAATTTAGGGTGTAGGTGTAGGATTGGAACAGTAGAAATTGTGTGGCTGCCAGTATGAAGAGAGAGTAGGCCCTATTTGAATCTCTAATGGATTGGCATAGGATATTTTACATCTTATCTTGTGTATGATTATAATTAAAATTATATAAGATTAATAACAACATTAACAAGCTATTCTTAAGACAAAGAGTCTAAGACAAATATAGGAGTCTCAAATATTCAGACTAGTTTGTATATTAAACATATGGCATAACAGTAAAACACAGCAAATATGTTTAAACATGATTGATTATATTACATTTTAACTGGACAGAAAATAAGTTAATAAGTTAATTCATGTTAATGAATTAAGCATGATGCTGTGTTTTACACCGATACGATTCTTTAATTTCTGATCTTTTTGTAATTAATGAACAGTTTAAAATGGCACATCAGTTATACAGAAATACAGAATTTGCAAAATACCTGGACAGATTCTGCTTTGCCGCTTTTCAGAAAGGCTTCTCCCAGGTCTTGTATTCCTTAGTTCATTTCAGAAATTTGGCAAAACCTCTTTAATTTTAATACACCAACACTTCCAGATTATATTAAATATCCCAGAAATCAACTAATCTTGAAAGCATGAGAGAGACAGTCAAGACAATCGAGATAGTTGGAGGTCAGAGGTCCCCATCTCTCTCTCCCCATTCCACACAGATAGGTAATATTAAACAAGAGTCATATGCTTTGACTTTGTTTTGGACGGAGAGCAGCCTATATAATGAATCTCTCTCCAGGCTCCATAAGGGCTTGTAAGACACTGTTGTTTGTCTTCATCACACCACTCCAGAGGAAATTACACAGCACTAAATTAAGTCCTAAATTGAGGACTATCCAAGTGTAATCTCCCTCAGCTCTGTTCCAAACTGGACACACTTGACTTTGGTCTTAATGTATCGGAAATCCCGAAACAGAGAAATCCTGCTTTGTGGAACTGCCCCTCGTTAACAGGGAAAATGTGCATTCACAGGTGCATTATTTAAGTGAACTGACTCCAATGCTGACAGACAGTAGCTAACTTTGCAAGAAATTAAATACATATTTAGAAAACTACAAATCTAAACAGCAAGCGTTACAAAAGGTTTTCTGTGGTAATTCAAAAAGCGAATACAAATTTACAGACAAGTTAAACTTCAATCACAAACAAGATACAGTCAGCTTCTTACTTAAACATGCAATCCCACCTTAAAAGATGCACAAATTACATTACTTAAAGAGGAACTGATGTTACATTTGGGAAACTTTAGCTAACTTTGCGTGAAAGTAAATGCATAACTGCACAAAACCCTGTTGAATGAGAGAGAAATCTTGAAGAGTGAAAATTGTCTCTGACAAAACCAAACCTGCCAGACAATTTGTTTGTGGGCTTTTCCAGGTCAGTAGTGGTGAGTGACGACTGACAGTGGTCCCAGTAGAGAAAACTCACAAATTAGTGATAACAAAGGCTCATCGGTGTGCAAAACATGTTTTTTGACATGTCACAGATATTTCAGAATCATTAGAACATTGCCCAGACAATCGCATGCTCTTCTTCCAAAAGCACATAATCTCTCACAAAATCTATCACTCTGGTGGTACTCTCAAGGGTACATATCAGTACCATTATTTAAAGAACTTACTGTATATTTGCATTTGTTTCAAATGACCCATGTCATTTCCAGGACTTATATTGTGATATTGTGTTCTTTTATTTTACACAGTTCTGTGATGAACAGTTACAAATATAATGTAATGTAACTTTAGGGAACAAAACTGGACTTTAAAACCAGTGTACGTTTAAAGGTAACTTTACAGAGTTTGTAACTTTAAGAACAATAACATACCTCTTCTAAACCCTTTTGTCAATGAGTGTAGTGGAGAAATTTTGAAAATATAGATGTCTCATATACACATCTAATTTGATTTTAGAGTTTTTCTCAAGACAAGAGATTGAAGAAACTTTACTTTGGTTAAACCCTAATAAAACTTTTGCATTCTGTGTGAAATAATGAAATCCATATATAAGGCTATGAGCGAATAATCTATTGATGTGAGGAATTTCACACAATTATTTTTCATTTTAAGTTTTAGCAGATTAATGTAATAGAAGTGTAATGAGGGAAATTTGCCAGAAGGTGGCAGATAATAGTTTGTCTAGATTAAACTAGATTTACTTCTTTGAGGAGAGTACAAATTGGAGCTAAAATGACAGACCAAGTAAACAAACCATAAGAAAATCTGAAACTGCAGTTTTCCTTCAAGTAGTGGTACAAGAGACTTATTATCTCATAATTATTACTTAATACGTACAATTTTCTGCAGTGGTGGTAACAGGCTTCCATAGAATTGAGTGTAACAGAGGTATACATAAACTTTTTAGATTATTAGTATTCTCATTCTACAAAAGAGGATTGTCAATCAAATTTAAGCAAACAATTTTGTTACTTGGGTTAGTTAATGATGATTAAAAAATTACTTTAAAATAAACTTGATGTTAAAATGACCTTAAAACTTCCCAAGAAAGTTTGTAATTTTTTAAAACATCATAAGGCAGAGAAAACAATGTCTGATGATTATTAAACAGAAAAGGGAATTTACTTTTATCTGGAAAATCTGCTTTTATTCCTCTGTTCTTATAAAATATCCTCTGACAAATGTAGGAGGAGCCTTTGCAGGTTTAAAAAGCAGAACCTAAATGTCTTCTGATTATTCCAACACTGGAGCCACGATGATATTTCTGTGCTCAGTGACTGTGTTTATGATCATTTTAGGTAAGTGTTAACTAGATTTATATTTATCTAAAAAGGTCTTTCTATCTGTGGTTGACTCTGTGATGATATGTTTGAATATGACAGTGATGAATTAGGACAGCTATTATTTTTTACATCTCTAATGATTTGTGCTATATTTAAAATGATTAATTCTTCACAGCGAACAGTTCTGCACAGTCAATATCACCAGTGGGGAACAAAACCCAGGTTTATGCTCTTGAAGATGATGAAGTTATTCTCTCCTGCAAGTATGATCTGTCTGCTGTTTCTACTTCCAACTCTCTACATTGGTATCGACAGTATCCTGGATCAAGACCTGAGTTTTTACTTCTGATATTAGTAGCAGCAAAAAAAACTGTAACCAGAGCAGTCCCTCCATTTAAACGACTGGACACTGAAGTGAATATAACAGAAAAAAGGGTGGATCTGGTGATCTCCTCTGCTGAAGTATCAGACTCTGCTCTCTACTACTGTGCCCTGCAGCCCACAGTGACAGAAAACCCAGCTCCACTGTACAAAAACTCATTTCAAATTTCACTAAGCACCTTCCTGCAAATAACAGTGCAAGTTTTCTAATATCAATATGCAGGGGCAGCTGGTCTACTTGTACTTATATATGTAAAAATTTTCCTAATTTTTTTCTTTTATATAAGTAATTGGTTATTTGAGATGAGCATGTTGAGAAAAGAGTACTGGGCAGTGTTTCCATTTGCCAGTCTGTTGTAGACACCAAGAGAAGGTGGGCTTCTAGGCGCCCATCAGGCCCGGGAGAATGACAGGAGCACAACAAATCAGAAACGATTTCTGAGAGACAATACATACATTGCCTAATACTGTCTTTCAATCAGACCTATCTGTGTTGTTTCAACACAGAGAGTCAATTCACAGTGGAGTAAATGTCTGATGATTATTGGTGATTAATCAGGTCACAGGATTTCAGCAGCTTCTACATTAAACAAGATCTCTCTCTTCTGTAAAATACATCTGAGAGGAGAATTATGGTGAAGAAACTATAGGTCAAAAAAACACGGTACAGACACACATGTGCACACGCACACACATACACCTTTACCCTGTCCCATTTCTTGCCCTAAATGTGCACTTTGATGACATTGTTGAAAGGTGAGCAAATGGGTCTCCAAGGTTCAAGTATTCGTGGGGTTGGAGGGTTGGGCAGAATGGGACACTCAAACCTTCAGGTGTTTACATCCTACAGTTTAAACGTGAAACTGTTCTCAACTTTAGTGTAACCTGGAGCGGGACAGGTTCCTGGAGCTGTGTGATTGACACTACCTGCTGCGCCACCATGCCGTCGTAGCGCTAAAAATTAACACTGTTAATTTGAAAACTGACATTTATGTTTACATCATTACAATTAAACAGGACTTTTCCCTCTTCAGAGTTTTTAAAACATGTCTCATGCCCAAGGCATCTTATTACAGGTTTCTTCGAGGAATGTCACAGGCCCATAGGGAACATAGGTAATTTCTTTCATGAAAGTGTGGTCTGCTGCATATGGATGGCCATTAGGCTTTAAACATGTTAGCACATGCACATTAACACATTATTAAAAATTTTGCACTTTACCACATACAATTTAGTTGTAATAACATGACCAAACATACTAGCTTTTTAAGGTCTCCACCAATAGGAGGCCTCAGTTCTAGGAATATATATATATATATATATATATATATATATATATATATATATATATATATAATAGGACATACATCATGCATTATGGCTAAACAAAACATAAAGCCTATGTGAAGGTACCCCAGTCATTTCACCTTAATTATTCATAACATAGCACTTACCTATGGCTATGTCTGCACATATATATATACAAGGGTTGGACAATGGAACTGAAACACCTGACCACAATAATTTATTAGTATGGTGTAGGGCCTCCTTTTGCGGCCAATGCAGCGTCAATTCGTCTTGGGAATGACATATACAAGTCCTGCACAGTGGTCAGTGGGAAGCCATTCTTCTTGCAGGATAGAGGCCAGGTCACTACGTGATGCTGGTGGAGGAAAACGTTTCCTGACTCTCTCCTCCAAAACACCCCAAAGTGGCTCAATAATATTTAGATCTGGTGACTGTGCAGGCCATGGGAGATGTTCAACTTTCATGTTCATCAAACCAATCTTTCACCAGTCTTGCTGTGTGTATTGGTGCATTGTCATCCTGATACATGGCACCGCCTTCAGAATACAATGTTTGAACCAATGGATGCACATGGTCCTCCAGAATGCTTCAGTAGTCCTTGGCAGTGAAGCGCCCATTTAGCACAAATATTAGGCCAAGGGAATGTCATGATATGGCAGCCCAAACCATCACTGATCCACCCCCATGGTTCACTCTGGGCATGCAGCAGTCTGGGAGGTACGCTTCTTTGGGGCTTCTCCACACCGTAACTCTCCCGGCTGTGGGGAAAACAGTAAAGGTGGACTCATCAGAGAACAATACATGTTTCTCATTGTCCACAGCCCAAGATTTGCGCTCCTTGCACCACTGAAACCGACATTTGGCATTGGCATGAGTGACCAAAGGTTTGGCTATAGCAGCATGGCCGTGTATATTGACCCTGTGGAGCTCCCGATGGACAGTTCTGGTGGAAACAGGACAGTTGAGGTGCACATTTAATTCTGCCGTGATTTGGGCAGCCGTGGTTTTATGTTTTTTGGATACAATCCGGGTTAGCACCCAAACATCCCTTTCAGACAGCTTCCTCTTGCGTCCACAGTTAATCCTGTTGGATGTGTTTCGTCCTTCTTGGTGGTATGCTGACATTACCCTGGATATCGTGGCTCTTGATACATCACAAAGACTTGCTGTCTTGGTTACAGACGCGCCAGCAAGACGTGCACCAACAATTTGTCCTCTTTTGAACTCTGGTATGTCCCATAATGTTGTGTGCATTGCAATATTTTGAGCAAAACTGTGCTCTTACCCTGCTAATTGAACCTTCACACTGCTCTTACTGGTGCAATGTGCAATTAATAAAGATTGCCCACAGGCTGGTCCAATTTAGCCATGAAACCTCCCACACTAAAATGACAGGTGTTTCATTTTCATTGTCCAACCCCTGTATTTTTATACAAAATCTCCCAAAGACATTGTTCAGAACATTAAACACTGGAAGTTTTTCATTATGTGGTATGTTAACGCTGTATGTTGCTTCAGCAGTAAAGCCATACCAGTACATGGCAGTAAAGCATCATGATTCACGAACATCATGATACCCAACAAAAATTCCAAATACACAAACCTAATGTCTTAACATGCAAAATATATACATGTTATCATGTTCAAAATGTGTGTGTGTTAACAAAAAAGTATATGCGTTAACATAGAGAATCCAGCATGTTTTTAACTCAACGACCTTCCATAGCTGTAGACTTAAAGAAAGGGTGCATAATGTGCACATAATGGAGCAGTCATGAGCTCTCTTGTTGAGGACAATAATAGAATGGGGCCTTTTCACACTTTCAGGTTTGGAACGTGGGAGTAAAAAATAGCAGGGTAAACAGTGCAGATGTAGTGCGAAATGGAGCAGCATAGTGCTACTGTAGCCTAACAACCACATCCGAGATTTTACAATTTCCCAAAAGATGATATTTTACACGCTAAATGGATTACAGCAATAAGGGGAAAGGAGAGTGGGGAGAGGAGAACCCAGTAGAAAAACTTTGGAGGAAGCTGAAACTCAATGTTGCTCAGTGACAGCCCTGAAACCTGAAAGATCTGGAGAAGATTTGTATGGAGGAGTGGGCCAAACTCCTTGCTGCAGTGTGTGCAAACTTGGTCAAGAACTACAGGAAACATCTGACTTCTGTAATTGTCTAACAAAGGTATTTGTACCAAATATTAAATTATGTTTCTTGCAATAAAAATACAAATTGATTGAAAATTACAGACCTCTCTATTTTTTGTATGTGAAAAAACTTGCAAAACCAGCAGTATATCAGTTTCTTATTTTCTCCACTGTACATGCATTTGTTTTGTAAGGATGAAACATTTAGGGCCTAATGTTACTGATATACTGATCAATCATGTCCAAAGATGTAGTTTATATACACACTGTAATTGTTCAAACACAAGAGGGCAGAGATGATGTGATCTTGATGTACACATCTGGGAAAATTATCAGAGACCAAATCAGAAACCATACAAGCAAGGACATGATTTAAGACCAAATATGTCAATACTGATCTTAACAATGGAAACTTTACAATACATATCAGTGCTGTCAAGTGCAATGTGTTCTGGTAAAATAAATGACATTTGCATTACTCTGTAAATAATTATTTTGTGAATGTTAAGATTATTTAGTGTGAGGACAAGGCTCTGGAGAAATAGGTTTAGAATTACTGACTGCCACTGGAGGAGATGCAGCTGTTTCAAACTGGAAATACAACACTTACTTACACACTTACACTTACTTACTTACTTACTTTCTCTTTTTAAACAAACAACAGAGCAGTGGATTTCCTCATTGTATTATGATTAATTTACCTTTGACAAATACCTATTGGGCTACACTTTAGAGATTTAGTGAAAATCTAGATTCCAGTCCAAGACCATTTCAACTGATCATCCAGAAGCTTTGTGTTTTATAACTGACTCTGCTGTGTACTACTGTACTTTAAAGGAACACCGTGTAACCCTTTTTTCTTAACATTACTGCTTCAAAATCTTTATGATGCTCCACTGAGCTGTAATAGAGAGAATCAAGCCACTGTTGCTGCAACTCTGGGCTCAGCACTGCAGAAAATACAATATGTAAATTTTGAAGGAGGGTAGGAAACCACCCCCTCCCTACTGATTTCAGGACAGTGCTGTAAATGTGATTTACACTAGGGGGGGCAGGAGTAATAAATAAATAAATAAATAAATAAATAAATAAAAACACCTTACCTAGTATTCCATTATCATCCACTCTGATAACAGCAAATTCAATTCTCATACAAAAGTGAGTCAATGTATGTTAAGAAAATTCCTTGAATATTCTCACAATTCCTTATTAGAAGTCAAGTTGTGTGTAACACTAGAACTACCAAACCGCTGCCATTTGGCAATTATACCTTTAAATCCCAAAGAACTGCCATTTGTGTGTGGGTGTGAACAGCTGCTCTTGCCTCCACTGTTATGTAAACGAGGCCATTACATTTGAAAGGAGACACCCTACTGCACTCCACACTCTTCTCTGCAACAAGTTGGTGAACCCCCACCCCCCAAAAAAAGTAGTTTTATTGGTATATGCACAGGAAAGAAACATTTTGCTTGGTTTCCCTGTACAATGAAATAGTAATAAAGGAAGTAATAAAAGATAAAATAAATATGCAACATTATGATAACAAAAGTATTCATAAATAGAAATGTAAACTATACAGAAATATAAACTATGTTCTTCATGCCACACCTTGCCATCTTTTGCCGTCTCTGTCAGCCACTCGTGTGTCTCCATGCGACCTCTCTTTCCTGGAGGTGGTGAAGTCTCCTCATCTACAGGACCATATGTTTGAGAATTGATTAGTGAAAGGTTAAAATAATGTGAAATTGACAGAAACATAGTATTTGAATTATAATTCCAAAACATCTCAAGTATGCCTCCTTTGTACTAATGTAGGATTGTTTTCACAGTGCAAAAAGTGGCATATTGATTAGTCAAAATAGCTCTGATATTTTGTAACCTTATTTTAAGTAGTTTTTGTCTTTTGAAAAACTGCCAATAGGTAAAGAATTTTAAATAAATTTATACAAAAAACAACCCTCAGCTACTTGTAAAAAAGACATTTTTACTAAAACCCAAAGTAAAATAATCTTATCAGGACATTTTGTCTTGTTTTAAGTCAAAATACAAGTCAAAATTACTCAAATTAAAATAGAATAATATTCTTGAGCAATTTTAACTTATCAAGATTGTACTTTTTGCAGTGTGTCTCTTCCAAAATCACAACAGCCATAACCGGCAAACAAAAATAGAAAATTTAGGAAATCTTACCAGAAGAGATTTCAGAGTCACCGCTCTGATCAATAATAATTTCTTCTCCATCGGAGTCACAGGGGTTGACATGGTTGAGGATCATGTCCAAAGACTGCTGTGTACTGTAAACCTTTGCCATCTTTGCTTCTCGGTCAACAGAGTAAGTGAAATATGTGTGGTGACGTGGCTTTTTATCCACATGGAGGTGGACACATACATAATCGTTATCATCATCGTTCACGCTATCACCCACCACACCCATCCCTGTTCACTGTTACCTGGTACTGGCATATTTCGATCTAATGGCTGCAACAACAACATTTTTAAAATAAATATAGAACCCATCTCAGTTACCTCCATCGTGTATATTTGTAATATTGTATTATAGTGAGAAAGGTTTATTCTATTTTATTTCACTCAGCATGTAGCCAGATAAGCTATTTACTTTGGTGCAGTTTATAATATAAAGTTTACGCACTTTATTAACAAGTTTTCCAGTGTCTGCACTCATCTTTCTCTTTATTCTAAAACTCACACAAAGACATTATTTGAATTATAATTCCAAAACAACTCAAGTCTGCCTCCTTTGTACTAATTTTGGATTGTTTTCTCACTGATGATTGGTCAAAATAGCTAAAGTTAAGATTTTTTAACCATTATTTTAAGTAATTTTGTCTTTTGAAAAACTGCCTCCTTTGTACTAATGTAGGATTGTTTTCACAGTGCAAAAAGTGGCATATTGATTAGTCAAAATAGCTCTGATATTTTGTAACCTTATTTTAAGTAGTTTTTGTCATTTGAAAAACTGCCAATAGGTAAAGATATTTTTACATAAATTTATACAAAAAACAACCCTCAGCTACATGTAAATAAGACATTTTTACTTAAACTTTTTAAAACCCAAAGTAAAAGCAATTTTTTTTGAGCAATTTTTACTTAACTGATTTTTTTATTTATATTTCTCAAGGTTTTTGTAGGTTTCACATCAAATAATATTGCATTAGATCAACAAATATAAACTAAAAAGCTTAAATAATTATTTATTGTGTGTATTCTAAATAAACAAGTATTATTTCATCATATTTTTGAAAGATTATAATAATAATTTTCATTATCAGCAGCTGAGAAAACTGCCAAAGTACCAAAATATTTTTTATTTGTTCAGATTGTTGCCTTGAACTAAACTCCTGAAAGTCTGTGCCTGCTGTGACTCTCAGAGCTTTATCAGTCAACATGGTTCACACTATCACCCATCCCCCCGTTTTAGCACCTAGTAGTGGCTTAATGTACATAACAAAAGATGGCCTAATAGGAAGCAAATTACCCCAGCACTGCCATTTGGAAGCCTCTGGTAGAAAAAGGGGGTCATATGAAAATCCTGGTAGTTCTAGTGGTAAGCCACCACTGAAATGGTAAAAAAAAATTTATGTATAGAATTCTGTTTCAAGATTCTGTCAAATCTCCAGAATTTCATTAGCCTGGTGCCTATAAAAAATGAAATGTAAGTTCTGTTTGACTCATATGAACAAGAGCACCACTATATAAAATGAAAGAGAAGGCATTATTTGTTCACAGTGACACAAACAAATTATAAGAAAATTATTTAGTACCATTAGTTTACCAGATGATTTATATCTCTCTTCATGTGCAATATGATTCATTATTGTGTCTCTGTGCTTAGCTCTGTACATAAAACTACAGACTCTGTAATCCACACAGGACGTGCTTGTACTGGATTATTACAGCATGCAGCAACTGCTCTGAGAGTCTAAAGCTGAGAGCAGTACTGAATACTCCCTGCTTCCTGATGAACAGAAGATTACCAGTTAAAATATTACACCCCTCACCTGTTCTGGGACCCTGTGATAAGCTGCTGAACATAAATAAAATGTAATTTACAAATGGCATTGTGGAGTTTATGTCCACTGCCCTGGAGATGGCTCCACTCGTTCACCTGCAAATGTAAAAAAATCACTGATCAAAACTTAATTGGTAATGCCCTGCCTAGACCCTGATGTTTGCCCTCTCTGTCTGCCAGAAATGTTTTTGAAAGAATACATGTGCAAATAAGGCTGTTCATCTTTATCATATTAACCATATTACTTCAGCTATCAGACTTGTTTGTTCTCCCTAAGTTTCCATAAACCTAAAGCATGTTTAAGTTTTTCATGCATTGACTAATAAGAATTATTATTTCACTGTCTAACTCACAGGGGTGGGGGGTTTGCGGGGTGGGTCCAATCCGCTTCTGGTGAAACAAAGTATAATTTAAACTGTATATGACCCTCTGTTTTGTTTATATTTTACGCTGCATCTCATTTTTTGGAAACCAGTTTGAAAATGTCTTTTGGATTTTGTTTGTGTTTCCTCTAATTTTGCTATTAAGCTTTTATTTATTCTATGTCTTTCACAAATACAGAAAGTACAGTGGAGCAGACCTCAACAGTTGGAGTTTCCTTTTGAGGTTTCTCATTCTGCACTCATTCCAGAGAGATTCTCACTAACACACCGATCAGCATTAGAGCACTGAGAGTTTATCAGAACAACTGACTCCATCTGATCATATTCACAATGAAGATAAACTTCCTCATCATTCTCATTATGGCATCAGGTACTCACATGTTTAAAATAAAATAAATAAATAATAATAATAATAATAAAAATGGTTTTAAAATTGTACTTTTTACTGTTGCTTTCTTTCAGAAGTATTTGGTGCTGATAAAATTGGACCATCAGAAGATCAGAAGACTGAAAAGAGGGAGAATCTGTTACACTGAAATGCACATATTCATCAAGTAGTGAATATCTCTTGCTCTACTGGTACAGAGAGCATCACAACACAGCTCTACAATATTTACTGTATAAAGGCGGTCGTCAGCGGAGTGATGACCACACTTCAGACCCCAAATTTTCATCTCTTACATCCAGATCATCCACTGAGCTCACAGTTAGAGAACTAAGACTGACAGACACAGCTCCCTACTACTGTGCTCTTAGAGATGTAGCCCAGTGATACAAAGTCTCTGAATACCTTTACAAAAACTCAAAACATTCTGTTTGCTTTGAACACAATGACATCAAAGTAATATCTAAAACCACAAAATATTATCTCTTTATACACTTTCTCTTTTAAAAACTGCTAGACACAGGATGCATTTTAAACTTACCATCTAAACCACACTGCATAAAAAAATAATTTGATGTATATTTTTATGTAATTTTTAAAAATATTTTTAAAATTAATTTTCTATTTCTGTGCAAATTATTCTAAATTTTGAGCATGCTTAAGTCAGTTGAACCTTAAATAATTATCTTGACATATTTTGAAACCAGGAAATAAAAATGTGCAAATTTACATTTACAACTGATACATTTGTTTTATGCTATATATACAGACATAAAATATATGTATATAATTCATCAGCACAATAAATACGCAGTACCTAATACCAAAAACACATTAATGGAATATTCATTGCCTTTTGCAATTAAATTCTCATAGTGATACAATATTAATTACCTGATAAAATAATAATCCCGGATACATTCTTGTAAGTACCAACTGAATAGATTCAGGGACGATGAAATGGAATTTGTGTGTTGCAGCATCAAACCTCATTTGAAATATCACTGTAACCTGGGCGTTGAAGCTGCTCAGAATTTTAATTTAAAAAGCAAACAGCACCTTCCTGATAACATCATTGCTGTACAGGAGACATATAAAATACAACCCCCTAATCAAACACCAATCTTAAACAAAAAACAAAACAAAAAAAACCCTTTTATTCTTTTTAGAGGTGCTGGGACTCAATTAAGGGGCTGTTTGAGCACTCCTACAGAGAGGCTACACAAGCGTAGTGTGTTTCAGAACAGCACCTCATCAACTGTCAAAAGCACGACACAACTGGCTGTGTAAGAAATCCCTTGTGACAATTGAGAACATTAATCCCTGCACAGAGCATCTGCATTTTGAAACTGAAAAGTCAGAAAAATTTATTTTGAATGAATGTAATCAGGGATTAAAGCAAAAGTTTTTTACTGTCAGCAAGGGGACGTCTCACATTAACGCTTCAGGAGCTCTTTTTTTCATGCTTTTGTCATGTTCATTCTTTTTGGGAAGAATGAGAAGACGAATAATTTCAGTAATTAGAATATGTATGTGTTTTTTTATAGCCATAAAAATATCAATGTGTTAATAATGTCTGTATCTGCACCAGTGAAGAACTGACCAAAAGACACACAAACCATTTAATTTATTTTGACTTGAAGAGTCGAGTTGCTTAATTAGTTGATTTGCAACTAATTAAATGGTCAGACTGTCAATTATCAGTCATAATAATCTTGCACCATAGTAATCTTACATATTTTGGAACAAATTTGATGGCTGCATACAAACAACGACAAAACAATGACACAAACATGAGAGTGGCCACAAAGAAACAGAGCTTAATTGATCAAATTTGATCTGATGACCTATCAGGCTTTTTCTGAGAACAGCAATGGGATCTAGTTTCTCAAGAACTTCTACTAGGTCACTAACAGGATTAATTAGGTAAGCTGTATGTAAAAAGAAATGTAGGCGATAAATACATCCTGCGGTGTGTTGCACAAAGGACTGGCCTGGCTTCGACTATAATTTTCTGACTGTAATTCTTTCAGTCTAGTACAAACCGGATTCCCAAAAAGTTGGGACACTAAACAAATTGTGAATAAAAACTGAATGCAATGATGTGGAGATGGCAAATGTCAATATTTTATTCGTAATAGAACAGATCAAAAGTTTAATCTGAGTAAATGTAACATTTTAAAGGAAAAATATGTTGATTCAAAATTTCACAGTGTCAATAAATTCCAAAAAACTTGGGACAAGTAGCAATAAGTGGCTGGAAAAAGGAAATTGAGCATATAACGGACAGCTGGAAGACCAATTAACACTAATTAGGTCAATTGACAACATGATTGGGTATAAAAAGAGCTTCTCAGAGTGTCAGTCTCTTTCTGAAGCCAAGATGGTAAGAGGATCATCAATTCCACCATTGTTGCACAGAAAGGAATGCCACTGTCAAGGAAATAACAGAATGGGCTCAGGAATACTTCCAGAAAGCATTGTTAGTGAACACAATCCACCGTGCCATCCGCCGTTGCCAGCTGAAACTCTACAGTGCAAAGAGGAAGCCATTTCTAAGCAAGCTTCACAAGCTCAGACGTTTGCACTGGGCCGGGGGTCTTAAAATGGAGTGTGGCAAAATGGAAGAATGTTCTGTGGTCAGATGAGTCACGATTTGAATTTCTTTATGGAACACTGGGATGCCATGTCATCCGGACCAGAGAGGACAAGGATAACCCAAGTTGTTATCAACGCTCCGTTCAGAAGCCTGCATCACTTATGGTATGGGGTTGCATGAGTGCTTGTGGCATGGGCAGCTTGCATGTCTGGAAAAGCACCATTAATGCAGAGAATTATGTTCAGGTTCTAGAACAACATATGCTCCCATCTAGACGTCATCTCTTTCAGGGAAGACCCTGCATTTTTCAATAAGATAATGCCAGACCACATTCTGCAGTAATCACAACATTATGGCTACGTAGGAGAAGGATCCGGGTACTGAAATGGCCAGTCTGCAGTCCAGATCTTTCCCCTATAGAGAACATTTGGCACATCATAAAGAGGAAGGTGCGACAAAGAAGGCCCAAGACGATTGAACAGTTAGAGGCCTGTATTAGACATGAATGGGAGAGCATTCCGGGGCGGCACGGTGGCGCAGCAGGTAGTGTCGCAGTCACACAGCTCCAGGGGCCTGGAGGTTGTCACCACTCCGGGTGACTGTCTGTCTAAAGTGTTCTCCCCGTGTCCGCGTGGGTTTCCTCCGGGTGCTCCGGTTTCCTCCCACAGTCCAAAAACACACGTTGCAGGTGGATTGGCGACTCAAAAGTGTCCGTAGGTGTGAATGTGTGTGTGTCTGTGTTGCCCTGTGAAGGACTGGCGTCCCCTCCAGGGTGTATTCCCGCCTTGCACCCAATGATTCCAGGTAGGCTCTGGACCCCCCGCGACCCTAAATTGGATAAGCGGTTACAGATAATGGATGGGAGAGCATTCCTATTTCTAAACTTGAGAAACTGGTCTCCTCTGTCCCCAGACGTCTGAGTGTTGTAAGAAGTGGTAAAAATGGCCTTGTCCCAACTTTTTTGGGATTTGTTGACACCATAAAATTTTGAATCAACATATTTTTCCCTTAAAATGATACATTCTCTCAGTTTAAACTTTTGATCTGTGATTTGTGTTCTATTCTGAATAAAATATTAGATGTTGGCACCTCCACATCATTGCATTCAGTTTTTATTCACAATTTGTTTAGTGTCCCAACTTTTTTGGAGTCTGGTTTGTAAATTAACTGTAAGAGGTCTGCCTGAGGCTGGGGTGAGTCTGCCTGCTAAGCCACCCCAGTCACTAGAGGGAAACATAGAGACACTCCTTTAATTTGAGGCAATTAGTTCCATCTGGGCCACTCTTATTTAAGGGAAAACTACCCTCACTGCAATGCTCAGTCTCGGGTTTATCTTTTCAGAATGCCACACAAGCATGGTGGTAATTTGGTAAAGCCCCTTGAGTTTTCTCCTGGGTTCCATTTCTCTATATTCTGGTTCTCCAATAGAGCTTTCCCTCTGAGTTTTCTCTGGTTTCCCTTGGGATTTTTTCCCTTTTGTTTTGCTCAGTAATTTTGAGCTGATCAGTTTTTCCCCTGATATATTAAGTTTTCCTCTCTCTTGTTTCACTCTTCCTGGCACTCTTTATGTCCAGGGGAGTTGTTTTTATGTGTCTTTACACTTGAGTACTAATTCTCTAGTACTCTGTTGGTAGCTCACCTGTTTACTCTATTCTCCCAAACCAAGGCTTTGGTGTTCAAATCCATCCCCTGGGTGAGCTACCATATTACTACATTTAGTTACAAGGACAGACATCAGTGTATCCAACTCACATTTCTCACAAAACCAAAGTATTATTTTCTAGAAAACTAAATTAACTATAATTTTCACAACCCTAACCATAGCTCTACAAAATTAAAGTAACAAACAGTAGGTGGCAACATTTCAACACCTATCACAGTTCTAGCACTGAAAAGGCTGATACTTCCTATAACAGCATCTGAATCTAGGAATAAACTAAAAAACACACAGACAGCAAATGTTTACTTGGTTTGTTGCTGGCTGAAGTTACACAATGACCTGTTTTTCCAGAAGAACTTTTCTGAGAACTCTCTTAATACTTCGCTTGTGCGGTTTAGGTAATGTATAGTCTCCATTAATTAACTGATGCTTTACTGTTCATGTCAGTGCAGTTTTGTGAGGGGAAAACATTAACACAGTTCAATATCTTCACAGAATGCAGAGGACAAGACACTGTTTTTCAGCCAAAGAGACGGCAGTGGGCATCTGAAAGAGAAACAGTAACATTACACTGTGAATACAACACCACAAGCACAAATCCAACTCTGCTGTGGTACCAACAAAAAGATCATCACACTCTAAAATACATCTTGCTGAAATATTCACATGGAGATGGAGATGCAGCAGCAGATTTCAAAGAGAGATTTCACTCTGAGCTCAATTCCACCAAAAGAACATCTCAACTGATGATCCAGAAGCTGAGTGTGTCTGACTCTGCTATGTATTACTGTGCTCTGCAGCCCACAGTGGTGCATAACACTCACAACTCCAACAAAAACCTACTCAGCTGGGTTCCCTCTAATGACAGGAGATGCATTTAACATTTATAGCAGCAATGTGTTTTATTTAAATAAATTGAACAAACTCAGTTCACCCTTAAACATAATCAGTGACTGTAATGTCAGTCTGATGTTTACAAAGCATAAGCTGAGATACAGCAGAACAAGCTGCAGACTTTACTCTGCAGTGTTAGGTACTTTTTAATTTTAGGTACATTTTATTCATATGTATGCAGTCAAAATGCAAGCTTAGGGAAAAAACAAGTAAACACTGATTAGACTGGTGAAAAGTAAAATATTAAATGGCCATTAGATTCATGACTGATGAACCTTAAACTATTATTTTTCTATGTAATGTAATAGTGTTAATTAGATTAATCTTTTTTTGCATATGATTATAATGCATTTTAATGCTTTGTATTGCTATAAAAAATAAAAGCACAATAGAACACAATGCATTCAACTGAGAGAGATTCACACTCATACATATCAGAATTAGATCACTATGAGCTTAAATACACTACTGACTCATTAGGATTTTATTCTCAATGAAGACAAACTTCCTCATTATACTCATTATGGCATCAGGTACCCACTTGGGAAGACACTATGAAGAAATGCTTGAAAACTATGTAATGATTATTGACAGATTTTAAAAATGACACAAATTTTTGGATGGAAGGAGAAATGATTCCTGCAGTACTGGAGAGACCAGTGAAGAGTTTAGTTAGATAGTATAGTGCAGCGCTAAATGATACCGACCAAGTTGTGGGAATAAAGGCTGAATTGATGAAGGCTATTAATAGCGTTGATATATTGTGTTTGCCAGGGAAGTTGAAATTGTGGTGTCTGCAGTTTGGCTTATTGCCTCGTATTAGATGGCCATTGTCAGTTTAGGATGTTTCAATCACAAAAGCAGAGAAGATGGAAAGGGTTATGAACAAGGCTGTAAGAAAGTGGCTTAAGTAGTGTGGCATGCTATGGGAGAGGGGTACTGGAACTACCACTCACAAGTATAGTTGAGGAATTTAAATGTGCAAAGGTGAGTCACAAGATGATTTTGCCAGGATTGAAAGATACAGTGGTTAAAGCAGCAGCGCCAGTCACAAAAGCAGAAAGGAAGTGGAACCCATGAGTGGCAGTGCAGGTAGCCAGGAGCGCATTAGAACTAAGGGATGTGATTGGCCAAGTGCAATGTGGACGAGCGGGCCTTGGGTCAGATGAAGACTCTAGTTGTAGATTATGTACAGGGGTTGGCATGATCAAGCATATTCTATCAGCTTGTAAGGTTAGTTTTTCACAGGGGAGTATACATGGAAACATAACCAGGTGCTAAGGGTTTTAGCATGTTTGTTGGATAGCAAATGCTTACACTCCATAGCTGATCTAGGATCACATATGAAAGTGACTCAAATCTGAATTGAAAACATCAGCACAGGTATGTTCACACAGTGCTGAAAAAAGATTTGTGGCACATTATGGGTCCAGCCACCAAGATGGCGCCAATTTGTTTGTTGGCATGCCGTCGGTTTTTACCCGTCCTGCCGCTATCTGTTCTGTGTGCATTTATGTTTGTGTGCCTCCTTTTCCACCAATTTCCTACAGTACCAGCGATTCAGTTTCAATATGATCGTGAAACTCTGCTCACCATATGATCTATTATGGACATATCTGGATTTTCATCCGTGGTTTTCCACTGTGATTCAGCCATGCATCCATCGCTTGTCCTGTTGCAATGCGCAGAGAAGAAAGTGCCAGAGAAAGTGAGGAAAGCGAGCCGGGGTGAGAGTAAAGATGCGCTGTTTCCTTCACACACGAAACCATGCTTACCTGGTGCCTGTTTACCCGGTTCTAAAATCTGAGCCCTGCAATCACCCTGTGAACCTGAGAGAGCCTGCTCAGAGGAGAAGAGGCGTCCAGTTACAGAACCTGCAGCAGCTTCGATACACACCTGGGGCAGTTGGTAAATGTGCTTCAACACTGAAAATGGCCTTGACTAATGTAAGGTCAATCTCAAATAAGTCCTTCATTTTAAATGACTTCTTTACGTCTCAAAAACTGGACTTTCTTTTTTTAGTTGAGACATGGCTGTGAGGTGATGAACTGATCTCAGATCTGTGCCCTCCAGGCTGTAGCTTCCTAAACTCTCCGCGGATGACCGGACGAGGGGGAGGGCTTGCGGTTGTATTTAGAAATGGGTTTAAATGTACTGTACTCGCTACTGAAGCTTTTTCTAGTTTTGAGTTGCTTACTTTTAAAGTTGAAGATACGATCTCACTGCTTAACATTTTAATCTACAGACCACCTAAAGCTAATAGACTTTATTAAACATTTTTCAGAACTTTTATCAGCAGTAATGATGATGTCTGACCGGATATTTATTTTAGGGGATTTCAACATGCATGTGTGTTGTCCCCATAAGCCCATTGTCAGTGAGTTTAATTGTCTGTTGAACTCCTTTGATTTTAATCAACATGTAAATGGCCCTACGCATGAACATGGGCATACTCTTGATCTTGTTCTATCTCATGGGTTTAATGTAGAGAAGGTGAAAATATTAGAAACTCCATTCTCAGATCATATGCCTGTTATGTTTGACTCACTGCTTGCTTTACAACCTTTGACCAACAAAGCCCCAGAACATGTTATCAGAAAGTTTGACCCTACTACAGCTACTCAGTTTGCAGTTATGTATAAAAACTCTTTCTCTTCCACTGCTTCTCAGTTGGACATTGAGCATCTAACAACTTCTTTTCAATCTTCCTGTACAGCAGTGTTGAATTTAGTTGCCCCATTTTAGAGCGACTCATCCCAGTTTTAAATCTAGACACTGGTTGAATGATTCTGTCAGGATGGCTAGGAAAGAATGCAGGAAAGCTGAGTGCAAATGGAAGAATAGGCTGCTAGTATCATTTGAGATTCTTAAATCAACATTGTTCAAATTTCAAGAACTTATGAGATCAGCTAAAGCAAAATATTTTTCAGAAATTATTTAAAAAAACCAGCATAAGCCTAAAATTCTTTTTAATACAATAAATTCAGTACTTAATTCTTTTCTGTGTATTGGTCCTGAAGCATCTTTCTGGATTTTTTTCTGGCCAAGGTTGAGAACTTGAGAACAACTTCTGTGTTCAGACCTGTTGCCCATAAGCTGGGTATTCCAATATTGGAGAAATTTGACTCAATTTCCTTGTCTCAGCTGGCTGATATTGTTTCTCATATGAAGTGTTCTAGCTCTGCTGTTGATGTTCTTCCATCTTGTTTTTTTTAAGGAAATCTTTGATACAATTGGCCCTGATGTTTTATTAATTATAAATACAAGTTTAGCCCATATCAAAATGATCATTTCTGGCTAAAGTTTTAGAAAAAGTTTTAGAAAAAGAGCTTGTCTCTTAATTGGTTTATTTCATACATTAAACAAAGGACTTTATCAGTTAACATTGGCAAATACTTCTCGGCCTCCTCTACTGTGACATCCGGGGTTTCACAAGGATCAATTTTAGGCCCCGTTTGTTTTTCACTATACATGCTTCCCCTTGGTCAAATTATTCGTAAGCATGGTGCCTCATTTCATTGTTATGCAGATGATCTATAACTGTACTTACCTTTGAATCCCAGGAATCATCATGCTCTAGGTAGAGTCAATGAGTGCATCATGGATATTAAAAATTGGATGAGTCAAAGCTTTCTTCAATTGAATGACAGTAAAATAGAGGTTATTCTATTTGGGCCCCCTTCATTAACCAATAGTCTAAAGGAAAGCCTAGGCCCCTTAAAACCTTTCCTGAAAACACGGGTTAAAAACCTTGGGGTCATTTTTGATTCTGATTTCAAATTTGAAAAGCAAGTAAATGCAGTAGTGAAGGGCAGCTTTTTCCAGTTAAGAACAATCTCCAGATTAAAATCATCTTAATACCTTAGAAAAAGTTATATTTTAATATAACTTAATATCTTGAAAAAGTAATTCATGCTTTTGTTACATCCAGACTGGACTACTCTAATGCACTGTACTTTGGAATTAGTGAAGCATCTCTTGCGCATTTACAGTTATTTCAAAATAGTGCAGCCAGATTATTAACTGGTTCCAAAAAAAAAGCACATCACTCCAATCTTAGCTTCTCTACATTGGCTCCCAGTGTGTTACAGAGTCCAGTATAAAATGGCATTGATGGTTTTTAAAGCCTTAAATGGACTTGCACCAGCATATATTGTGGACATGCTTTGCCTGTATGTGCCCTCAAGTGCTCTAAGGTCTTCAGCTTAATCATATCTGACTGTTCCTAGGTCTTGTCTTAAACATAAAGGGGATTGTGCCTTTACTGTTGCTGCACCAAGACTTTGGAATGGTCTTCCAAGTGATGTAAGAAATGCGCCATCAGTGACTTTTTAAATCCAAGCTTAAAACACACTTTTACCTTCTGGCATTTGGCAGCTGTGGAACTGTGGATTAAGAGCTGTGTTAATGTATGTTTTTCTGTGATGCTGGTGGTTAGAAGGTGGAAATGTTTTCTTTTGTTTATTGTGAAGCACTTTGGTTTTAAATGAGCTCTATAAATAAAATTTTACTTACTTACTAAGTGAAGTCAATAGAGATTTATTGTCAATTCTGCATATGTACAGGACATAGAAAGGATTGAAATTACATTACTCTCCTCTCCAAGATGCAGTAACATTTGACAAAAAATAGACTAAATTCAGCTAAGCTAAGTATATAAATATATGAAAGTGTACAAACAGAAGACAAGTGCAGGACAACAGAAGACAAGTGCAGGACATATGATACCAGCAGCTCACTGATAGGCATACATGACACAATGGGACACTGAAGACAATAACCTGATTTGAAGGTTGGATAATGGGTGTACAAGGCAGTGTAAACAATAGTGCAAAAATTGTAATAGAAGGAAGTACGATACTGGATGTACAAGGCAGAGTAGACAATAGTGCAAGATAAATGTAACAACTAAATAAAGTGAACAAGTGCATACCGGCTCTATTGAAGAAGTCACAGTTAGGTCTGATGAGGAGCTTAAGTGACAGTACCAACAGGACTGGTGTAAACAGTAGTGCAAATATAGGGATATGAAGCCTGGAGGCTGGTTAAAGTGGTTGAGTGCCTGCCTGATTTTCAAAGTCACAGTTGGGTATTGGTGGTAATTGATGATGCTGCTGAGTAGTGTGTGCAGGAGGCAGAAGTGGGGGGGGGGCAGAGCAGGGAGAGAGTTCAACCTTCTCACAGCCTGATGGATGTAGCTACCCCTCAGTCTGCTGGTCCTAGACCTGAGACTACGCAATCTCCGCCCTGATGGCAGCAGGCTGAAGAAGCTGTGTAGTGGATAGGTGGGATCACCTGCCAAGCAGAGGGCTTTTTGTAGGAGGCGGGAACTATATATAAGTATAGTTATATATAGAACTATAAATAACTATATATATAAATCCTGAAGGCAGAAGAGAGGTACCAATGATCTTCTCAAATATATATATCTTAGTACATAATTGTTTTATCCCTCTGTAGGTGAAACTGTTGCCATCATTTGCTGCCACTGTTGCTGCTTTGTGACATCAGTTGTGAAAAGCGCTATATAAATAAATTTGATTTGATTTGATTTGATCATCACACAGAAACAAACCAGTGTGTTTGTGACTGAAGGCAGCAACTGTGGACTGTCCTGTACTTATGATGGATCACCTCTCAGTCTCCACTGGTATCAGCAAAAGCCTGGATCAGGACCAGAGTTTCTGCTGCTGATTCAGGAAGCAACTGGAAGTGACACTAGGGCTGAAAAGCTTGACCCCCGAGTGTCCTTTAGGTTTAATAAAAGAATATATTGGATCTGCTAATTTCCTCTGCTGCAGTATCCGACTCTGCAATCTACTACTGTGACCTGCGGCCCACAATGACAGGAAACGCATCTCAATTGTACAAAAACATATGGCTTATCAAGAGTTGTTTTTATTTTTAACAGAAGGGGAAGCTGTTTGCTCTTTTCATTTAAACCCTCAGCTTCCTCATGCTATAATATTTTCTCTGATGAAAACTTTTATTTTAAAAGTTTAAATAATTTTCTAATTTTGGCTCCCAAGGAACTCCCAAAGGAACTCCCAAAAATAACCACATCAACCAAAAAGTAATACCCAAAAGAACAAAGAAGCTCTCTCCCCAACCAACCACACAGGTATTAATGGTGCTCTTAATGAGGCCACTTGCCCCACCCACTACAACTCCATAGGTCCATCACGTGTCCAAATTTTATTTTGAACATTTTTCAGGCTTGAATGACAGGAAAAAAAAAAAAAAAAAAGATATATATATATATATATATATATATATATATATATATATAGTCACCATGCATTTTACATGAGTTTATAATTGCAAATTTGAAATAACACCGTAGGTTTCTATATAAACTAAATATTACATTTAGTGCCAAATAAAATTATACAAGGCTGCATGTAGTACTGTATATGCATAAAATATAGATAATAATAGGTGAAAATTTGCATTATGCCTCATAAAAAGTGACTCAATTTACAAAGGGAATAGACCATTTGGAAAAAAAAAATTCCCTCAGGGATCATTCATTCATTGTCTGTAACCGCTTATCCAATCCAGGGTCACAGTTGGTCCAGAGCCAACCCGGAATCACTGGGCGCAAGGTGTTACCACACCCTGGAAAGGGCGCCAGTACAGCGACACACACATTTACACACACACTCACACCTACAGACACTTTTGAGACACCAGTCCACCTACCAACATGTATTTTAGACTGTGGGAGGAAACCAGAGCACCCAGAGGAAACCTACAAGTATAACACACCTAACTCCTCACAGACAGTCACCCGGAGTGGGACTTGAACCCACAACCTCCAGGTCCCTGGAGCTGTGTGACTGCAACACTACCTGCTGCACCATTTTTGACATTACATTTACTTGTTTCTATTATTTTTTAAATAACAATTCTTCGTTATACATTGAGTATGCCTTTATAAATATTATATGCTAATTTATTTTTTGTTAATTTATGTTATTTGTTCTGTCATTCACAAAACAGAAAGCTTATTAGGGGAGCATACACAGCAGGAGTTTCCTGTTGTAATTTCTGATAAGTGCCCTCACTTCAGAGAGATTCACATATGGAGCACTGAGAGCTTCAGCATACTATTGATTCCACCTGATCATATTCACAATGAATGCACACCACTTCATTATTCTCATTATGACATCAGGTAATCACTGTAAAGATGTATTTAAAAGGTTCAAAATATAACATTGTATTATGTTTAATTTATTATTATTTTTTGTACTTTTGTTTCAGTTGTGTTTAGTGCTGATCAAATTGGACCATCAGGAGATCAGAAGACTGATGTTTTTAAAAAAGAGGGAGAATATGCTACACTGAAATGCTTTTATGACTCAACTAGTGATGGTGTTCGGCTCTTCTGGTACAGATATTATTCCAACAGGGCACTACAGCTTTTACTGTCAGAAGGGGCTCGATCATATAGTGGTATTGATACATCAGATCCTAGATTTTCATCAACTACATCCAGATCATCAACTGAGCTCAGAGTAAAAGAACTAAGACTGGCAGATACAGCTCTCTACTACTGTGCTCTAAGAGCCGGAGCCCTGTGATACAAAGACACTGAGAAGCTTTACAAAAACTCCAGCACCTTCTGTTGGCTTTGATCACAATGAGATCAAAGTAATACACAGACCACAATGCATTCTGTTATAGCATTCTCTTTGTTATTGTCACAGTTGAGGGAGGATGTGGAGGCAGACATACACGCAAGGAATATATATTTAAATTAAATTAAGGCTAACACAACAAACAGAAAACAAACATGAGCAGGGAGGCAAGAAAACAAACTAAAACTCAGTGGAACATAACTAGGACAAAAACATAACTGTGAACTTGTGGTAATGTGTAAGACAACAGACTAAGAAACACATCTACACACACAACACCAGACAAGGGAGCACTGAAACAAAGGGCATATACAACGAGCATAGACACAGAACACCTGGGACTGATAACGAGAGGGCAGGACTACAAAGGAGACACTGACGAGAGGGCGGAACTTAGGCAAGACTAGGGAGGAGACATGAACACTAACAAACAGAGCCATGTACTACATGAGCACATGGTGAGGAAAACAGAAGACAGGACCAGGGTGTGACAGTTATATACTTGTAAAAAACGAAGCATTTAAAGCTCTACCGCATTTTCATGATTAATATAGTAGGTGATTGTTTTCATTTTAGCAGAATTGTTCCCTTTCAAATTGTTTTTCATTCCAAGCATGCATTGCATGCAGGGTGGACATTTTTCTCTTTACAAAATTTTAAATTAGTTAAAAGTTGGCAAATTTATATTCATACCACCACATTTCCAAATGTTGTGACAGTGCCATGTCTATCATTGTGCATCATCGCTCTTCTTTTAACAAGTTTGTAAACATCTGGGAATTGAGGAGACCAATTGCTGGAGTTTGGGGAGAGAAATGTTCCATTCTAGTTTGATGTAGGATTCTAGCTGCTCAACAATCCTTATCAATCTTTGTCAAATTTTTCTTTTCACAATGTGCCAAAAGTTTTCTATTGGTGAATGTTGTTCAAGGCAGGTGGCCAGTTCAGCATCTGTACATTTCTTCTGTGAAGCCATGTTTTTGTGATGGATGCAGTATGTGGTTTAGCACTGTCTTGCTAAATATGCAAGGCCTTCCCTGAAAAGAGACATTGTCTGGATGGGCGCAAATATTCTAAGACCTCTGTATACTTTTCAGCATGGATAGAGCCTTTCTCAAATGTGCAAGCTGCCACCATACCATCAAAATTCAGGTTTTTGAACTGTGCACTGATAATCTGGATGGTCCCTCTATTACACTACTGTATTTATGCTAAATGTGCATAGTAACACCATGCAATTTATACTACATATGCACAGGTGTATGCAGTGGAGCTTTACATTGGAGAACGGATTAAACGGTAAAACTACTTAACATATTATTCCAGCTTTAATCTTTTTCAGTTAAACCTTAAATGACACAGCACTATGGAGTACTACTAATGTTTCCATTTAATGGGGGATGTAGCCTCAACTTTGTGCTATTCTACTCATCTCAAACTCACTCTGCAGTGTGTAGAGACTGCTGTCCATGTCTTCCCATCCATGACCCAAAGACACATTGGATTTTTTTTTTCTTTTGTGGATCTACACAAATAGCAGCGAGCTGTTGTAGGTCAGTGTCTCTGTCACGACTGGACAGAATGCAGGCACTTGTGGTTAAGAGTATAAAGAGTTTATTGATAACAATCCACAAGGGGTTAACAAAAACAAGCACGGGTCGAATGCCTGAAACAAACAGTACTTCAGAGATAATCCAAAAAAGTATTCGAAAAGCCAGGTAAATGGGTCAAATACCGGAAACAAACAGTACTTCGGAGATAATCCAAAAGAGTAGTCGAAAAGCCAGGCAGAGTTCACGAACCGGAGAGCAAACAAATCCAAGGAGGCAAGACAAGGACGAAAACCGAAAGACGAGCACAAGGTAGGTAACTGGAATTCAGAACAGACAGATATGTAGAGAACGCTTTGTATTCGGATATGAATCACGCAATACTCGGCATAGACTGGTGGGTGAGTGAAGCTTATATAATGAGAGAAACAGGTGTTCATGATTAGGATTCCGGAGAGTGAGAACGGTGTGGCGTCATGTGACTGTCTGGTGTATTCTGGGATCTGGAGTCCTGAGAGGCCTGCGTGACAGTCTCCTACTGAACGTGAGTTGCATTTTTAGTTCAAGAGTTTAGGGCAGGGCTTTAACCAAAGGAGACTGGTGTAATTGTCTCATAGCAGCAAGTGTCTTGATGAGGTAAAGCAAAGCCACAAGGAACTGCTGCATTTAAAAAATAAATAATGTAGAATATCCTTCGACAGGTAGAAAAACAAAACTGAGCTCTGAACAACTATAAACAGATTATATACAGGTATCTGTAATATATACAGATATAACTTCAGGAAAGAACATAAACATCAATTCAGTTCAATTTGGTTAATTAAAGATTGTAACAGGCATTCAATTATTTTTTTCTTTATTTTTACAAACCAGATTCCAAAAAAGTTGGGACACTAAACAAATTGAGAATAAAAACTGAATGCAATGATGTGGAGGTGCCAACATCTAATATTTTATTCAGAATAGGACACAAATCACAGATCAAAAGTTTAAACTGAGAGAATGTATCATAAGGGAAAAATATGTTGTTTCAAAACGTCATGGCGTCAACAAATCCCAAAAAATTGGGACAAGGCCATTTTTTACCACTGTGTGGCATCCCCCCTTCTTCTTACAACACTCAACAGACGTCTGGGGACAGAGGAGACCAGATTCTCAAGTTTAGAAATAGGAAAGCTCTCCCATTCATATCAAATACAGGCCTCTAACTGTTCAATCATCTTGGGCCTTCTTTGTCGCACCTTCCTCTTTATGATGCGCCAAATGTTCTCTATAGGTGAAAGATCTGGACTGCAGTCTGGCCATTTCAGTACCCGGATCCTTCTCCTACATAGCCATGATGTTGTGATTGCTGCAGAATGTGGTCTGGCATTATCTTGTTGAAAAATGCAGGGTCTTCCCTGAAAGAGATGACGTCTAGATGGGAGCATATGTTGTTCTAGAATATGCATTAATGGTGCCTTTCCAGACATGCAAGCTGCCCATACCACAAGCACTCATGCAACCCCATACCATCAGTGATGCAGGCTTCTGAATGAAGCGTTGATAACAACTTGGGTTATCCTTGTCCTCTCTGGTCCGGATGACATGGCGTCCCAGTGTTCTATAAAGAACTTCAAATCGTGACTCATCTGACCACAGAACAGTCTTCCATTTGGCCACACTCTATTTTAAAAGACCGCTGGCCCAGTGCAAACGTCTGAGCTTGTGGAGCTTGCTTAGAAATGGCTTCCTCTTTGCACTGTAGAGTTTCAGCTGGCAACGGCGGATGGCACGGTGGATTGTGTTCACTGACAATGCTTTCTGGAAGTATTCCTGAGCCCATTCTGTTATTTCCTGTTATTACCCAATCATGTTGTCAATTGACCTAATTAGTGTTAATTGGTCTTCCAGCTGTTCGTTATATGCTCAATTTCCTTTTTCCAGCCACTTATTGCTACTTGTCCCAACTTTTTTGGGATGTGTTCACTGAGAAATTTTGAATCAACATATTTTTCCTTTAAAATGTTACATTTACTCAGATTAAACTTTTGATCTGTCATCTATGTTCTATTATGAATAAAATATGGACATTTGCCATCTCCACATCATTGCATTCAGTTTTTATTCACAATTTGTTTAGTGTCCCAACTTTTTTGGAATCCGGTTTGTATCTTGAAATGACACTCACTGTCAGGAAACTCACTACACCTGCTTGTGTGCATAGGGTTACTAACTTTCTAAAATCAAGATAAGGAATGCAGAGTCCAGGGGACCCGTATACACTTGTGTATCATTTTATTGTAACTTGTTCATTAGGAGGGATTGGTCTAAGAGTAAGACAGTCTCATACTCATTACATTATCAGAAGTCCAGTCAAAATGTCATTGCTTCTTTAAGACTCATATTTGTCTTACACTCTAATGTTAATCCACAGTATATGAAAATATGTAATGTGATTTTAATGTATAAAGAATTACTTTGATTCAAAAATGTAGCTGTGATATGTTGAGGGAGAATGAAATGTAGTTTCTCCAGGAAACTACAGTGCTGACATTAGTTCTATCTAAAGCAGAGCTGTAAGTTCCCAATGTTTCAGCACTGACCCGCTGCTCTCAGCACCACTGCAAAGCAACCCCCTGTAAGAGGGACTGTGACTTCTGCAGCCAATGAACTGAATGGTGGATAGATAACTCTGGCTGCTGATTGGCTAAATAAACGTCACAGCCAATGAAAAAGTGTGTTCTCTGTTCAGGAGCAGTGAAGAATCTGCCCCTCTATATGGATGAGAGAGCTGTTTGTTTCTGTCTATTGCCATAATAGCGTGACCCCAAAAATATATAACAAAATGAGTCTCGTATCGGTTAAAAAACAGAACACACATTTTATTGTCCAAATACAGGACGATTCCGTATTTTACAAGACCTTTTGGCAACAGTACATGTGTGTATTCTGCCAAGAAAGCAACACAGCCCAATTGCCAAAGCCCAATTGCTAAAACTGGTCTAACGATGTTCATGGTTTGGGGACATGTAATTGAAGTAACTACTGCAAAATCATCTTTCTTCAGAGGAAGCTTCAGCGTCTGACCCATGCAAGCTCTTCGGGGTTTTCTCCTCTCCAGAACCAACTCCAGGACCCCAACCAGTCTGGCTTCAAACTGGCGTACTCAACCGAAACTGCCCTTGTGGCAGTAACTGAGGAGCTCCAGGCAGCGAAATCAGCCAAACTGTCATCAGTTCTGATTCTTCTGGATCTTTCTGCTCTCCACTGGTGTCCCTTAAGGGTCTGTGCTAGGTCCTCTTCTCTTTTTACTATATACCCATTCTCGTGGTGATATAACTACCTCTCATGGTTTCTCTTAATACTGTTCTGCTGATGACACTCAACTAATGCTTTCCTTCCCACCATCTGACACTCAGGTTTCCTGTTGTAGCTTGTTATGTCTGATTGACATCACATCTTGGATGACAGCTCACAACCTTAAGCTTCATGTGACCAAGATGGCGCCGGTGTGTGTGGCTGGCCGTCTGTTACTCTCACTTTGCCTTGTGTTGTTAGTGTTGCTAAGCTTTGGCAATTCACATATGAAGTCTCTACTGGTGTATGATCGCCAATTTCTACTGGATCTTAGATATAATATCTGTGATGTAGATGTTTTTAATCACAGTGGACAGAATCCTCTGCCCCCGCACCTATCGGGTATTCCGAATCACCTGTGCCGGGCCTCAGCCCAAACAATTCGGCGAAAGCGTCGCTGCGGTAAACGTGGCGGTCGGCTAGTGAAACTAAAGGTCTGCCTCTCACAATCGTCATCCAGTTCCCGGCCACGACGTGGATTTTCCCCCAATTCGTTGTGTCCTGGCGTTTCCTGGAGTCCATCGGCATCTCCCTGGTACCTGTCATCGGCCTGGATGAGGGATCCTGTCCCCGCCGCCCCTGCTTTTCCCGGCTCCGCGAGCGTGGGGTGAATCCCCGCAACCTGAGGACGCCGCTTCGTGCTCCTAATTTGACTAAAGCACAGGCCTCAGCTCCTGCCAGGATCGGCCTTGTGAACGCCAGATCACTGGCAAATAAAACTTTTATCCTGAGGGACTTCTTCTCTTCCCAGAGCCTGGATTTTCTTTTTGTGACAGAGACTTGGATTGGAGCTGGTGAGTACAATGTGCTTGTTGAACTTCTGCCGGCTGGCTGTGGTTATTTTAATACCCCGCGGACGTCAGGCCGGGGAGGAGGAACGGCGACTGTTTTTAAAAATAATTTTAAATGTAAACAGCGTGCTGTATCACCTTCATTTTCCAGTTTTGAGGTCACTTTATTTGGGGTGGGCCGCTCTGACCCGGTGCTGTGTGCTGTCATCTATCAACCCCCTAAATATAAAAAGCATCCTTATCGTCAGCTTATTGACTTTAACATTCACGTCTGCTGTCCAGATAAACCGCTGGTGAAAGACTTTGTAAACATCATTGACTCTTTTAATTTAGTGCAGTATGTATCCTTAGACCTTGTTCTGTCTTAGGGGTTGTCTGTGTTAAATGTAGAGATCTATGATAGTGGGTTTTCTGATCACATGCCTGTTTTATTTGATGTTGCTTTATCATGTGCTGCTTTTAAACCTTGGGCTCCTGCTCGGCTTGGTCGGAGTTTTAACTCTTTCACGGCCGGTCAGTTCACCTGCGCTTTCGACCAGCTTTGTTCTCCTCCTGACTCAGCCTCTGTTAATACGGAGGACCTTAGCTCCTGGTTTCACTCCTCCTGCCGAACCATACAGGACTCAGTGGCTCCATTAAGAACTAAACAGCCCAAAGTTAAACCTGAGCCCTGGTTCAATGACCGAGCGCGTGCAGCAAAGCAGAAGTGTCGCAGAGCTGAACGCCGATGGAAAAAGGATAAGCTGCAGGTTTCATTTCAAATGTTAAAAGACTGCTGCCGTTCTTACCAGAGCACCATCAAAGAGGTTAAGAGAGAACACTTGTCAAATATTATTATGGCAAATTGTCATAAGCCACGTGTGTTATTTAAAACCATTGACTCTGTTCTTAAGGCCCCTCAGCCTGTCTGTTTGGAAGCATCTCCTGACATGTGTAATGACTTTCTGCACTTTTTTATTGATAAGATTGTTACTGCAAGAGCTCTTATCACAGCTCCTGCTGTTGACCCCTCTGAGTCTGCTCCTTGCTTGGCTGTGTTTGATAGGTTTGAGCCGGTGACTCTGTCGCACTTGGAGGATGTGGTGGGCCATTTAAAGCCCTCAGGTTCTCCTTGTGATGTTTTGCCTCCTCATTTTCTAAAAGAGATTTTTCATACTATAGGGCAGCAGGTTCTGCCCATTATTAACAGCAGTCTGTCTTCTGGTGTTGTTCCTGTGAGTTTTAAACGTGTTGTAGTACAACCCTTGCTCAAGAAACCTGGCCTCGACCATACAGTATTGGCTAATTATAGGCCTATTTCCAAGCTGCCTTTTATTTCAAAGATCTTGGAGAAAGTGGTTTATGTTCAACTGAAATTATTTTTGGATGAGCATAATATTCTGGAGGTTTTTCAGTCTGGTTTTAAAACCTTGCATAGTACAGAGTCAGCGTTGCTCAGGGTTTTCAATGACATTCTCCTGGCCAATGATTCTGGGGACCATGCAATTCTTGTACTGCTGGATCTAACTGCTGCTTTTGACACAGTGGATCACAGCATTTTAGTTTCCCGCTTGCATCTAGTCAGCATTTGTGGTAGTGCTTTGGAATGGTTTAGGTCTTATCTGACGGACAGAACTTTGTGTGTGAATTTTGCTGGCTCAGAATCCTCCTCAGCTCCCCTATCATATGGAGTTCTACAGGGCTCAATCTTAGGACCCCTCCTTTTCTCACTTTATCTGCTCCCATTGGGCTCTATCTTGAGAAAACATGGCATTGCATTCCACTGTTATGCTGACGACAGCCAGATATATGTCCCTTTGAAGAAGAAAGATGCTTTCTCAATTAAACCACTTTTGTTATGTCTCAGTGACATTAAAGACTGGATGGCTTTAAATTTTTTACATTTTAACGAAAACAAAACAGAAGTGATGGTGTTTGGTCCCAGTGGTCCCTGTGAAGCCCCTCCAGTTAATTTGGGCCCCTTGACTTTGTATGTGAAGCCAACTATCTTAAATTGGGGTTTTAAGATGGACAGTGATTTTAAATTGGACCGCCAAATAAGCACAGTAGTTAGGTCCAGCTTTTTCCACCTGAGGCAGCTGGCAAAGGTGAAGCCATTTCTCACACATGAGCACTTTCAAACAGTAAGCCATGCCTTCATCACTTCCCGGTTGGATTACTGCAATGCACTGTATTTTGGAGTCAGCCAGTCCTCCCTCAGACGTCTCCAATTGGTACAAAATGCTGCTGCCTGACTTTTAACGGGCTCGTGTAAGAGGGAACATATAACTCCCATTCTGGCCTCTCTCCACTGGTTGCCTGTGCATTTTAGAGTACATTTTAAGATTCTCTTATTTGTTTTTAAACCTTTAAATGGACTCGCCCCACCTTACCTCACTGAGCTGCTACATCCCCACGTCTCTGCTCGGTGCCTCAGGTCAGCTGATCAGCTGCTCCTGGAGGTGCCGAGGTCAAAACGTAAGCTCAGAGGAGATAGAGCCTTTTCAATTGCTGCGCCGAAACTGTGGAATAGCCTACCATTACAGATTAGGCAGGCTTCTTCACTTTCGATTTTTAAAACTTATTTTAAAACCCATTTTTATTCCTTGGCTTTTAACCCAGCATGAGACGTTTGTTTTGTTTTATTAGTTTTGTTTTTATTTAAGTTTCCTTATTGGTTATTTTATTTTGTTTTATAAACATCTTTTGTACAGCACTTTGTTTTAGCTGTTGGTGTTTTTTAAAGTGCTCTACACTGTAAAAAATGTGACCCATTAGTTACTTAAAAAAATTATGGCAACAAAGTGACACGTAATATTAATGAGTAGATTCTAATTTTCCAACTTTTAAGTAACATTCATTGAATAAATTAACTAAATTTAAGCAAGAAAATTATGTAAATGTTAATAAAATGCACAGTTAAAATGTGTTGGATTTAGTAATAACATGCCTAAATATGAATTAATATAGCTCAAAAATATTGAGTAAATACAACTTAATTTCACAAGGAAAGGACTATTTATCTGAGTAAACTTAATTAATATTTACTAAATATCTTGCAAGTACTGATTTACATTTACTAAATATCTGGCAAAAATTGAGTAGCATGTACTAGGTTTCTGGAGAAAGCTTGTTTCTATTTACTAATTATAGTAACTTTACATCTATTCAATAATATCACGTGTCACTTTGTTGCCATATTTTTTTATGTTAAATCTACTTAATTTATCCTCTTTGTGCCATGTTCGTGTCAACAGGTCAATGTGCATAAAAATAATACCAGGTAAACATTTATTCAACTCTTGAAACATTTATTCATACAAAAATTTAAAATTGATTCAACTACATCAAGGATCACAGGCAGAATATATTTTGGAATGTGATGCAAGGTCAAAACTTACGACGGAGGTTTAGGGCCACAGCGGTAAAAAAAAAAAAAAAAAAAAACAAGATTCCGAGATTAAAGTCGGAATAATTCTGAGAAAAAAAGTCGGAATAATTCTGAGAAAAAAAGTCAGAATAATTCTGAGAAAAAATCTCAGAATAATTCGCTGCGTATAATGGAGCAGACACAGTGTAAAAGTGTAGAACTCCGGCGCCCACGAGGCTCCATCGTGTTACGGCTCGGACTCGTACAAAAAACTAAAGCCTTTATGCATCTCAGTCAGGGGCTGCGTCATGTCTGTGAATGCGTTTAATAAACAATTCATGCATAAGGCTTTAGTTTTTTGTACGAGTCCGAGCCGTAACGCGATGGAGCTTCGTGGGCGCCGGAGTTCTACTCGTTCTGTATCCATCATTTTCGTGATCATTAATTGTATCGTGAAACTACATGCCATGGGTTCGTGCACTGATTCAGGGTTTAAACATTAACGATATGATATCACGATACAATTAATGATCACGAAAATGATGGATACAGAACGAGTAGAACTCCGGCGCCCACGAGGCTCCATCGTGTTACGGCTCGGACTCGTACAAAAAACTAAAGCCTTATGCATGAATTATTTATTAAACGCATTCACACGACATGACGCAGCCCCTGACTGAGATGCATAAAGGCTTTAGTTTTTTGTACGAGTCCGAGCCGTAACACGATGGAGCCTCGTGGGCGCCGGAGTTCTACACTTTTACACTGTGTCTGCTCCATTATACGCAGCGAATTATTCTGAGATTTTTTCTCAGAATTATTCCGACTTTTTTTCTCAGAATTATTCCGACTTTAATCTCGGAATCTTGTTTTTTTTTTGTTTTTTTTTTTTTTTTTTTACCGCTGTGGCCCTAAACCTCCGTCGTAAAAACTTGTTGGTGCACTTAAATCTCAACAATGTTTTAAGACTGCACTCATCTTATACCAGATCAATTTAATTAGGATTCAGCAGGCACCTGCAAATAGATGAATATTAGTTTTAACTTCATAAGCAAGTGTAATGTTTTGGTGTTGGTCTTTTCTATTCATCTATTCGCAGGTGCATCCTGAGTCCTAATTAGATTGACTGGGTATAATTGTTAACAAAATATGATCTCTTGTATTTGAAATACATTGTGTACATAAAATATAAACAGACATAACCTTGCTGTACAGTCAAATCATTTAAACCAGACTGTAGACAGTGAGAAAACACAGGTCATAACATTTTATAGAAATTATTGGAATTGGATTTTTTCTTGCTTTTAATAAGTACTAACTATATTGTTTATAGTAGTGCCCTCAAGTCACGCTCGAACTTGGTTTTACGATTCAGATTCACAGTAAAAAAGTAAACTACGAGCCATATCAGCCTGTTTTTGAAAACTACAAAATGTCGGAAACACAAATTAGTGCAATTAAACAGTGAATATAACATTGTTTCTGACACAGAAATAACACAGCAGTAAAAATTCAGAGTGGTCTGAATGGTCTACTTTAACAGAAACCATCGGGTATATGGCGCGAAAAGAGAAAATGCGATTGGGAAATAGATTTTTTTTAACTTAGCAGAAAACCAGAGATAAAAAATAAAAATAAATAGGTGTTCCTACACAATATTATGAAAACATGCATTCTGATATACTGAGTTTAGTAAACAGACGAATCATTGCCTCTGATTTCGTGGTGTGCAGTGTTCCTCTAATTTGCTGAACTCTGTATTCAAACGCAGCTCTGTGTATTAAGTGAGAGTGCGCTAGTGCTGTAATGACCGTTTGAAAGTATACTCTCACAGAGACAGAGCGTTGTGTCATGGCTACATTATACCGTCAACAGACACATGAAACGACATACAAACTACAGAAAGCACAACATCAGCTTCTTAAAACCGTAATTCAGGATTGTAATCACAAAAACACTATGTTTTTTAATCAAACGTTGTTCCTCGCCATCAGCTAACTCTCAAGTCTGTGCTCGAAACCGGTCTTTACGAAGCACTGGTGTTTGTAAATAAACCGCCTCAGTTCCCTGCTAGGTCTCTCTCTCTCCCTGCACATAGCAGAGGCATCTGGTGTTGTTTTAGACAGAGAAAAGAACTCCAAACGTTGATATCAACGAACAGAAATGAGTATTACTCTATTCCTGCTCCATGATTTTGCGGTTTTGGATCCCTTAAGGTGGAAATGCCTCCAAACTCCGGAGACGGCTAACTGCATTAGCGACAGTGCTACAAACTAAACACCTCCAGTTACAAATTAGTGTCTCTGGTAATTCAATCAGTGAATTAAAAACTTACAGACAAGTTAAACTTCATCCACATACAAACAACTGTCGTTTTCCCCCTCAAACACACCGATCCACCTTAAAAAATGCGGAGCTTAGAACTGCGTGTCCCCACATTTAAGAGCGCCTCAAACAAAATACACAGTTTTAGATAAAAATTGTTCTTTTGCTGTCAATTTAAAAGCTGTTCAATTTGGGGAGTCCGAGGACGTTCAGAACCCAACAATGCTGGTGTCCACGAGATTCAAAATGCTTTGGGCGGAAGTGTACGATGATTAAAATTAAAGACCTCCCAATGAGTAAAATCTATTACATTTTCTGGATCTTTGGTGTTACTCATAAAATATGAATAAATTCTATTCAACATATCCCAGCTAATTTTATTTAGCCAAAATTGTGTAAATTGCAATTAATACTTTGTTCAAATTTGTTGAATTTAGCTCAATTTGATTTCAAACTACAAGAAGTCTTTTTATTAAGTGCAAGTTACTATTAGTTTTTAACTAGATATTAATTGGCCCCAGTCCCACTTTTTACAGTGTATAAGTAAAGTTGAGTTGAGTGAGTTGAGTTCATTCTAGCAAGACTGAGCTGCTGTTCATCCCTGGAATGGCTGGTCCACACCGAGATCATACAGTCTTATTTGAGAACTCTTTAATTGCTTTGATCCAGAAAGCAGCTGCACGGCTTGTCTACAATCTTCCTAAGTTCACCCACGTCACTCCACAGCTGCACTCTCTTCACTGGCTTCCTGTAGCTGCCCGCATCAGGTTTAAAATTCTTATGCTTGCCTACAAAGCCAAGAACAGACCAGTCCCTCCCTACCTCATGACAATGGTCAAGAGTCAGGCTGCACCTCGAGCTCTTCGAGCTTCAAGCACAGCTTCACTTGACATGCCATCCGCCAAAGACACATTGAAGACTAGCGTCAAGACTCTTCTCAGTCCTGACGCCCAAATGGTGGCATGAACTTCCACTGGCTGTGCAAACAGTGAACTCTCTCGTGGTCTTCAAATATGGACTGAAGACCCATCTCTTTATGACCCATGTAAGTGCGCACCATAACAGACTGTAATACACTTATACTGCACTTAGCTTCTTTCTAGGTATGAGCACTGACTAGATACTGTTAATTGCACTTACTATGTTTTGTGATTTCTAGGTATGAGCACTGACTAGATGCTGTGTACTGCACTCACTATATTTAGTTCTTTCTAGGTATCAGCACTGACAGTGGCTGAGCTCAAGGGGAGAATGGAAATAGTTTGTCCCATAGTCACAGGGTGAGGGAGGGTTAGTGCAACTAGAATAATGCTGGACTAGAAGCAGCCAGCATATGTTGATGTGAACACCTACTGTTTACAATTCTTTACATTAGGAAGCCTGCTAGATTGTGCATCTTATGCATAGCATGCAGTTTGGCCACATGCTTAGCTCACTTTCGGAAGTGTTATTTGTTTTCCTTAAATATGCACCCAACTTTTATAAATATTCTAAGATCTAAGAGCACTGAAGAATGTAGACACTTATAAAAGTGACTAATATCCATCAGTTCTCTTTAGCTGTTAATTACTTTATCATGTCCATTATCATTTAGTTATGCTCAGTTAACTGTAAACTACAGCCATTTCACTTATATTAATCTGTTTCTAAAGTATCTGTGTCTTTTTTAAACTAAACATTTAAACAATGCAATCTAAATATTTTCTGTGGTCTACTATCTCACCTCGATATAACTTCATTACATTTATACAAATAGTACATGTATATCTCAAACTAATACACCTTATTCTTATTAATGTAATAGACAATTTGTTGCAAAGATCCAGTAAAGAGGATTTAAAGCATCAGCAAAGTAAAATTGTAAATTTCAGTCCAGGGGAAAATACAGGATTATAGATGTGTCTCAATTCAGGGGCTGCATCCTTCGAAGGATGCATTTGTAGGCCGATTATCCTTCATCAGTCGTGATAACCCATGGTTCTTTACGTGCTGTGGGGATATCAGTTGCAACAACACCAGAGGAGCGAATGGGGTTTTTATTGTACTGTACTTAATATCAAATCATTAATGATACAAATATTGACAAGAAAAAAAATACTCAAATGTGTCCTTTGTTTTAAGGACTAGGATCAGTTTACTAAACTGCGGGGAAATGTAGTGTTTATCTATGAATGAACCTTTTTATCTCACATTAATCTCCCATGGTGTTAAACAACACTGTCAGAGAAAATAGACAAGGATAGAGAATTTTTGTACTCCAATCCACCATCACTGGGTTTTTGTGAAAAAAATAGTGTGTACTAATTATTGCTATAAAAAATCAAACCAAAAACAATCTGTCACGCCTTCGCCCTGTCAAGTCTGTTGTCCCCGCCATGTGCTTTATTTGCACATGGCTATGTTTTGTTTATGTTCTTGTCTCCGCCCTTGTTCCGCCTCCTCGTCTGTGTCATCTGTTAACCCGTCCTCCTCGTTATCTGTCCAGGTGTGTCTCATTTATGTCTTGTACTTAAGCCCTCTTGTCTCACGTCTTGTTGGTCGTACATTTCACCTTTCTCTAGTCAGTCGTGTTTTCTAGTCTGTCTGTCTGTCTCCACAGTTTCTCCGTGTTTGTTTTCCTAGTCGTTGTTTCATGTCGCAGTTTCTTTTCCTCTGTCGTTATTTTGTTAACTCTTTAGTCTGTCAGTCCAGTTTGCCCTGTTTAGTTCACCGTGTTTAATTTAGCCTGCTTTGCTCCCTGTTTGTTTTCGTTCTGTTTAAGTCTTGTTGTTTTGTTATATTCCTTTATTAAAATACTGTGCTTTAGCGAGTGCGTCCGCCTCTTTCAGTCCGCCCCGTGGACCCTGACACAATCATATAAAGCCACAAAGATGTTATAGCAGTAAACTTGGTGGAAGAGCATTCAGTCAGCATCCAGTATCTGCTTCAAATTACAATTTATTTAATTCTAAAATATAAACCTATATTAAAAATAGGGTCTGAATGAACTTTTTAGAATTTAAAAAGTTTTAGAACTTTTTAGAAACTCTTTTCAGCGAAATCCACTATAATAACACTTTCATGTCCAGCTGTAATAAATAGGGGGGAAATAATAAATTGTATGTTTTTGGCTTCGCCTTTAAGATGCAGGAGTGGTGATTACCCAGCTGGCCACCAACGTCAAAAGACGTTGATATGTGGTTGAATGTTGGTCATGAGGTCGGATGACCAAATTGTATTTCAGGGTAACGTCTAATACCGATGTTAAACTGACGTAAGAAACTGACGACATATGACACTGATATCTTGTTAGTTTTAAGTCATGATATTATGTAACCACAATCCAACGTCTAATAAAAGTCATATCCTCATGTCAAATAGACGTAAAATACCAACATTTAGTTGTAAGGTATGGTGACCAAATCCCAACATCTGATTAACGTCTGAATTTTAACATCAGTTCAACTTGCCATTCTAACATCAATAGACGTTGATAATTTGTTGGTTTTAAGTAGTGATGTTATGTAACCAAAATCCAACATCTTCCAAACGTCACATCCTGATGTCAAATTGACGTAAATTAACAACATTAACCTGTAAGGTATGGTGACCAAATCCCAACGTCTGATAAACGTCTGAATTTTAACGTCAGTTCAACCTGCCATTCTAACATCAATAGACGTTGATAATTTATTGGTTTTAAGTAGTGATGTTATGTAACCAAAATCCAACATCTTCCAAACGTCACATCCTGATGTCAAATTGACATAAATTACCAACATTAAGCTGTAAGGTATGGTGACCAAAACCCAACGTCTGATAAATGTCTGAATTTTAACGTCTGTTCAACCTGCCATTCTAACATCAATAGACATTGAAAATGTGTTGGTTTTAATTTGTGATGTTATGTAACCAAAATCCAACATCTTCCAAACGTCACATCCTGATGTCAAATTGACGTAAATTACCAACAATAAGCTGTAAGGCATGTTGACCAAATCCCAACGTCTGATAAGCGCCTGAATTTTAACATTAGTTCAACCTGCCATTCTAACATCAATAGACGTTGAGAATTTGTTGGTTTTAATTTGTGCTGTGTTGTGAAGACAGGTGATGGAAAAGAATCTCCGCAGACACGGTTAAAAGTGTAAATACATCTTTATTTACCAAAACAGTGTCTTACGGGTTCTTAAGGATCCCGTGAGAGGGTGTTCAATTCAGCGCTCTAAGTCTCTGTGTCCCATGTCTAAGATGTCTCCCTTCTGGCTCGGACCCTTTCGTCTATATAGTTCTCTCCTTTCCAAATAAGGCAAACATAGAGGATAGTTTACATTTGCATGTTCTTAAGGGAGGGTGTAAAATTGATAGTGTCCTGCCTCACGACAGCTTATCCTAAACATCCCTCTCTGTAGCGCACATACATAGAGCATATGGCTGAACATAAAAACACACTGAACATTCCTTCTTATTTAAGGTCTTATGAGGCCGTATGATAAATATACCACATAATTTCCTCCCTTCGAGACTGTTAAAGTCTCGTAAAAATTTAAGCAACCCATACATGTTAATGTCATAACAAATAAGTGATTCCTTCCTACACACAATTTTAACATCACTTGCATTATGATGTAACAAAATTTCATGGAGTGTGAGGGCGAAAAAACCTGCCCGGCAGCCATCTTTCTTGAAAATCCTTCAAACATTTTAGACAGGAAAAATTCCCTGAACGATCCCTCTGCCTAGGCGATCACAAAATTGTACTCCAATCCAATTAAATTTATTCTATATGTGTAGGGAGTTGACTTAAGTAAATGTATATAAAAATCTCAGAAAATAAAATCAAACCAATGTCCAAATTCAGGCTGGTCGACCCATCGGACCTTCCAGTGGACCTGTCCCTACCTGACACACCCCTTGGCCCTAACATCGATAAAACAAAACAAAAAAAACTCTGAGATTTCAATACACTTACACAGATTACATTTCATCAGTCTATAAATCTTCATAATAAACAGTTGTTACAATTTTTAATATCACTCATATAATGGTTTATCAATATCAAAGATTACTAATAATAAACAATTCAATAGAAACATATGACATAACATTGTCTTTTCAGCAATTTTGTCTTCTGATGTGATGTTGATGACATATTGAGCTTCAGCAAGTCTTCACCATTCTGTTTCAAAGTCCTTCTGTTTTATTGTCCTCTTTTGATTTTTGGATCCCTGTAGCATTTCAGGAATCTCGAACAACCATCCTCCCTTACAGTGTCCTTCCCCCCTTTTTCTTTCTGGAAGAAAGAAACAACAGCCAGTATCTTTTGCAAAAATGACAGATGCAAATAAACATCAAATAAAACTTTAATAATAGTAACATTAATGGATTAATACGTTTTATAAGCTACAGTGTATACTTCATCCTACAATCATTTTACTTGATTACTAAATAATAAACCTAACAAAATAAAAGATAATATCATAAGTGAATGGAAAAATATATAATAGTGGATATTCAAAATGGATATCTTTCTACCAGGTTGTTTTCCAACATTTCCTCCTCATGTTTGTCTGAGTCGGTTCTACTTAATAATGGCATCTGTACTTGATCTCCAGGCATTACAACTCCAACCCATTTCAAAATCATAGCTTTTGCACAAGTTAACAACAGTGTACAAAAACAAAACATTATACGCACTGCTAAAAGAGCTGCTCCAAAAACTTGAGCCAACATTGCTCCTAGTGGTCCTAATTTCTCCAATAAGCAAGCATTCACAGACCATCCAGCTCCTTTTGATGGACCAAACGCCTCCCTTATATGCTTCAATGCTTCTATAACACTAGTCATATTATCAGAATTATCCGGAATCAAAGTATAACAGGCATCCCCCGTCAGATTCAAAGCTACACATAAACCCCCTTGCTTAGCTAAAATGTAATCCAGAGCCATGTCATGTTTCAACAAAGTTAATCTGTGACTTTTTTGAGTATTTGACAAATACTGAAACCCTCTTATTGTTTCATTAGCAAACCCTTGTAAAGTGTACGTAATATTATCTATATGATCTGCTAAAAATGTCACACCATACCATGGGAATAATCCTATACCCCATTTTTCTCCTATACTGATTCTCCAATGGTAGGCTTCCAAGTTATGAGACTGAGCCATTTCCCTTTTCTTTCTTCTCACAGAATTACCTTCAGAATTCCCTTCATCAGTTGCTTCAACTTTTTGGAGAGTATAAACCTTATAAGGAAGCTTTAATGTTGCCATATAACAAAAGCCTGTCCACCCATATGGTAGAAATATGTATGCTTTATCTCCACAAACCCACCAAATATCCTTAAAATTTCCTATAGTCACATTTACAGGCAAAATGTCATACTGCACCATTAAGGTTCTACTCTGTTTGCTATCTGGTGTATGAAAATGCACTTTAAACAAAACATCCTTAGGTTTAGGCTCTTTAAAATTCATCTTATAACAAGCACAATCAGATATTCCCATAAACATCCCCTGTCCATTGTGAGTATCATTGGAACAAAAACAGTCTTTAGTCTCCACAGATTTTACTTCCATCGCATCAGGCCGTGCTGTCAGTATATTTTCATGCTGATTAAGGAAATTCACATATGGCAACTTCATCAACCAAGTACAATTTAATCTAGGTCTAAACAAATGCACTGATATAGCCCTTATTTTATCTACCTCAGAGTTTTGCTGATATATTAACCACGATAAAGCATAAGATTGACACATAGCATGCAGTGGTTCTGGTACTGTCTCTAAAATTGATGGCCATGTGCTTGGTGATGGAACTTTCACCACACATGGACCAGTCAACATCGTACTCATTCTTACGGAATGGATTATTTGCTGAAACCATAAATTTCAAGATGCCCATGGGTCTGTGATTTGTAACACTGAAGAATCAAATCCATATGCTTTCCATTTTGCTTCTCTTTTCTGTAATGCATGGTAATGGTCAGTCATTTCTTCAGATGTCCAGTCAAAATCAAAAAACACTCTCTGCCCTTCTAAAGTGATTTTCTCAGTGGTTACTAAACCCTTTGAATCCATGTCTTCCATTGGGTTTCTAGCTTCAAAAGTCACTTGACTGATATTCACTTCATGCTCCATATTTAACTCTGGACCCTGTGTTATGTTTACTTCCTTCTGCAATGGAAAGGACATTACTTCTGGAATCTGGGATACTTTTACAACATTATGTGATCTTGTTATTTTTCCATTTCCAACAGTTGTGCTAGATTCAGATGTACCCAGAACAGAAGTCATCATTGGCAGTGTAGTACTATTCATCTCCTTTAATTGCATATCTAAAGTAGTAATCCGATTAGTTACATTATTTCCTTTACTTATTTCTGGAGCTAAAGTAATTGGCTTAATTTGTTCTTTAGTAACCTTTAAAGTCATTGCCATAGTGGTTTGGTCCTGAACTCTTTTAATAGATGTAAAAACTTCAATAGGACTCTGGTCCTTTATCATCACTATCACAGTACGAGTTATGTACCCTTCTCTCCACACATTTTGAAATGGCACAAACTTAAGCTCTGGTTCCAAATAAGTACAAGTGTATTCCCCTTGATCTTCCCATGTAACATTACGTAAAAGAATTGAACAATCATCTCTAACTCTGAACCACCTAAAGGCATTAAACAAAAGATACTTTCTCTGGTCATGAGGCAAATGATCAATTTCAGGTCCTGTTAACACCACTTTTTCACCACGACTATTTTTCCACTCAGGAGAACTATTACTGTCAGGGACGAGGGACGGACTGACGGAGCGGACGCATTCGCTAAAGCACAGATATACTTTTATTTACAAATACTAACCAAACAAAGAGACATTAACAAAAGACAAGAAACGGGGATCCAGGCAGGATAAACGGGACACGGGGAGTTAAACAGGACTAACGGGACAGACAGACTAAAGAACGAAATGACAGAGGAAATACAGCGACAACGTGGAGACTAATAACGGAGAGACTAAATAACTCGACAAACTTGACAAAGAACGAGAGAACAAGAGAACACGACAGACTTGACATGATACAGGGAACAATAGAACAATGACCAACAAACAGGAAGTGTAGGAAGGGGACTTATATACAAGACACTGACGAGACGCACCTGAGACAGATAACGAGAAGGACGGGTTAACAGATGACAGACGAGGAGGCGGGACAAAGGCAGAGACTAGAACATAAACAAAACAGAGCCATGTGCAAATAAAGCACATGGCGGGGACAACAGACTGACAGGACGAAGGCGTGACAGATGCCCCCCCCCAAGAACGCGCAACTCCCGGGCGCGTACTCCTAAACCCCCCAGGAGCTGGCACAGGAGAGGGCACGGAAAACAAGACAGGACAACAAACCAACGGGAGACAGGACTCAGGACAATACGGGAACAGACACTGGAGCTGGGGACACAACAGGACCGAATATACGAGACGGGACCTGGGACATGACAGGTGACTGACAAAGGGAGGTAACAAAAGACTGGAACGGACTGGACATGACGGGAGTGGACACATGAGACTTGACAGGGTTTTTGACATTGGACATGACACTGGATGGAAACAGGGACTGGACAGAAGACGGGACAGGTGACAGGACTTGGTGCTGGGACTGGACGGGAGCAGAGACTGGTGACAAGACACTGGACAGGATAGGAACGTTAGACTGGACAGGGGTACGTGACTGGACAGAAGACAGGACAGGTGACATGACACTAGACTGAAACGGAGACGGGACTGGAGACTGGACAGGGGATTGAAAGGGAAACTGGACTGGAGACAAGACAGGTGACTGGACATTCGACGGATAAGGGAACTGGACGTGAGACAAGACAGAGGGTTGAAAGAGAGACTGGACTGGAGACAAGACAGGGGACTGAACACTGGACGGATACGGGGACTGGACATGAGACAGGACAGAGGGTTGAAACGGTGACTGAACAAGGGGTTGAAACGGAGACTGGACAGGAGACGGGACTTGAGACTGGACAGGGGTTTGAAACAGAGACTGGACCGGAGACAAGACGGGTGACTGGACATTGGACGGATACGGAGATTGGACATGACTAACAGGGGACTGCACATGAGACAAGATAGGGGGTTGAACCAGAGACTGAACAGGGCTGACAGGGTACTGGACAGGACTTGACAGGGGAACTGGTACAAGAACATTTACAGGGACCGACACAAACACAGTGACAGGGACAGAGACAAAGGCTGACACGGGCACAGGGACAAGGACAGAAACAGGAACCAAGACAGGGACAGACAGGGGAACCAATATAACAGGGGGGTGCCCAGGACTGGCTAATGTCTGTGGGGCAGTCTGAGGAACCAGCCTGGGCACAGTTCTGGGGATCGGCCCTGAAGTCCTTCGGGCCGACCTACGGACATGGACAGGAGCGGCCGTAGCCACAGTCACGGGGACAGGAGCGGCCGTAGCCACAGTCACGGGGACAGGAGCGGCGGGTGCCGCCATCACGGAGACAGGAGCGGCGGGTGCCGCCATCACGGAGACAGGAGCGGCGGGTGCCGCCATTACCGAGACAGGAGCGGCGGTAGCCGCCATTACCGAGACAGGAGGCCCTGCAGCGACGTCCACGGAGGCAGGGGAACCTGCGACTACGTCCACGGAGGCAGGGGAACCTGCGACGTCGTCCACGGAGGCAGGGGAACCTGCGACGTCGTCCACGGAGGCAGGGGAACCTGCGACGTCGTCCACGGAGGCAGAGGAATCTGTGACGTCGTCCACGGAGACAGGAGACAGTGCGACGACGTCCACGGAGGCAGAGGAATCTGCGACGTCGTCCACGGGGACTGGAGACAGTGCGACGACGTCCACGGAGGCAGAGGAATCTGCGACGTCGTCCACGGAGACAGGAGACAGTGCGACGACATCCACGGAGGCAGAGGAATCTGCGACGTCGCCCACGGGGACTGGAGACAGTGCGACGACGTCCACGGAGGCAGAGGAATCTGCGACGTCGTCCACGGGGACTGGAGACAGTGCGACGACGTCCACGGAGGCAGAGGAATCTGCGACGTCGTCCACGGAGACTGGAGAGGCACGCGTCGCGCTCACAAAGACAGGAGAGGCGCGCGCCGCGCTCACGAAGATAGGCGCAGCTGGAGGCGCCGCGCTCTCGAGGACAGGAGTTCGTGCTGCTCGCCGGGCTCGCGCTGGAGCTGTAAAGGGTTTAGGGGGTTTCACAGGCGCACCCATTAGATCCCCTCGAGGTGCGCCCCTGTTAGCCTCAGACCTCAGAGCTACGGAGGTGAGGCTAACAGCCCCTACCCTTAACGCCCCCCCAAAAATTTCCCCGGACCTGAGGGGGTAATCCTCCAGCGAGGGGGGGACTCCAGCACGCTTCTTCCGCCGACTCTTTTGACTCCTGCTGGCGCAACTACTCGATTCACGAGTCGACTCCTCCGGTATATGAATCGGAACAGCGCCAGGCAGGAGCTGGAGCCGGCGACTCCATTCCGAGGCCGCTTTCAAAGCCTCCCCCACAGGATCTTTGGGGCCTGTGCGGAATGGAGTCCGGCGAACGGCACACCCCTTAAGGTAATAGTTTGTGCTAGCTGCGTCCAAGTAGTGGTTGGTCATTCTGTCAGGGACGAGGGACGGACTGACGGAGCGGACGCATTCGCTAAAGCACAGATATACTTTTATTTACAAATACTAACCAAACAAAGAGACATTAACAAAAGACAAGAAACGGGGATCCAGGCAGGATAAACGGGACACGGGGAGTTAAACAGGACTAACGGGACAGACAGACTAAAGAATGAAACGACAGAGGAAATACAGCGACAACGTGGAGACTAATAACGGAGAGACTAAATAACTCGACAAACTTGACAAAGAACAAGAGAACACGACAGACTTGACATGATACAGGGAACAATAGAACAATGACCAACAAACAGGAAGTGTAGGAAGGGGACTTAAATACAAGACACTGACGAGATGCACCTGAGACAGATAACGAGAAGGACGGGTTAACAGATGACAGACGAGGAGGCGGTACAAAGGCGGAGACTAGAACATAAACAAAACAGAGCCATGTGCAAATAAAGCACATGGCGGGGACAACAGACTGACAGGACGAAGGCGTGACAATTACTCCCTGTGTTAAATCTTCCACATTTACAGGGAAGATGAACTGCTTTACCTAATTTAGCTTTAACCACTGTCTTGAAAGGTGATGACGTTGAAATTATCAAAGACACTAGTGTAGTTAGATGTGATCCATTTACCCCCTCACTAACTTTCGACACAGGAAAAGTAAAATTCTTTAAAGTTTCATTCTCTTTAGTTCTCATACCGTTTAGGTCTAACCTTTTTCCGAACTGGTCTTGGACTCTTCTCTTGATCCAAGTCTCTGAACTGTTTTGAAATGGAATTACTGCTTTCTGGAATAGGACCTGCTGTTTCTGGGACATATTGAAATTCAATTTCTCCAAACCCTTTGTCTCGTTTACAATCTGCTGTGTCATGTGTGGCATCATCAGAAATATACACAGAGTCATCAGCATCATCCAAACCAGGGACAATCTCCTCTTCAGGAGATCTACTCTGATTTGTTTCTTGCATGTTATTTTCAACCTGTTCTCCCTCATGTTCTTTTGGTTCTCCTGAACCTGCAACCTCTCCTCCCTTTGAGAAAGGCTCCTCTTCACTTGGTGCTTTAACACAGTGAGATAAATGATACCACGTTGGAGACCCCTCGACTTGAATTGCCGTTCCAGTACTGCGAACAACTTCAAAAGGTCCTTCTCTGCGTTCGTTATACCATTTTCTTCTAAATACCTTTACAAACACCTTGTCTCCAGGCTGCACTGTATTCTTCCTTTGCTCATCCAGTCTCTCCTGCTCCTCCTCTTTTCTTTGCTTTTCTGAAACGTATGTGGATATTCTTTTATGTAAATTAGCTAAGTATGAAACATATGCTCTCATGTCATCTTCTAAAAGAGCTAAACTTGGACCTTTCCCACTTGTACGCAAGCATGGCGTTGGCATTCGTCTGCCTGTCATCAACTTATGAGGAGTCATGTGTAAATCATGCAGCTCACTTGAGCGACAAACTATTAATGCTAATGGAAGTGCTGCTATCCAATTTAACCCCGTGTGCTAACAGATTTTAACAATCCGATTTTTCAAGACACCATTCATTTTTTCACAAATCCCTGTTTAATTCCTAATTTTTGCAAAATTAATTTCACCGTTTTATCCACAAACTCTTTCCCATTATCGGAGGATATTCGATCTGGAAGTCCCCACCTGCTTATGACTTCTCTACACAAAAACTTGGCAACCGACTGAGCATCCTTATGCTTAGTTGGACATGCCTCAGGCCATCGTGAAAACCTGTCCACAACAACCAGCATATACCTCTTACCTTCAACTGGTTTTATCATGTCAACAAAGTCCACAACTAACTCACGCATAGGACCCCTTGGTGTTGGAATGTAACCAGGCGGAACCATCAACCCCCTGCGAACATTATTTTTCAAACAAATTATACATCTGCCAATTACGTAATCAATCTTTTCAAGCAAATATGGTGCCCAAAAACCATACTCCTTTGTAATCTTCCTCCTAACTTCTCCCCTAGCCACATGAGCTAACCCATGTGCCTCTTGAATCATCAGACCTAACAAGTCTGGGGGTGCTACTATTAGCCCCTCATGGTTTCTCCAGAGACCAGTAGAATCCCTGCTGGCACCTCGATCTAACCACAATTGTTTATCTATTTAAGGAACAGCTTCCTGCATTAAAAGTACATCATTAGGTGTCACCTTCTCTTCGAAGTCCACTTCATGAGTTACCAAAAACACTTCCCCGAGTTTGTCAGCTCCTGTAATGGCTTTGGCACCTTCATCAGCTGCTCTATTCCCTTGTGAGACCCTTGATGCATCCATTTTATGAGCTGCACATTTAGCTATTGCTATTTCTTTAGGTTTCATCATAGCATGCAACAGTTTCATTATTTGAGCATGATGCTGTATTGGTGACCCATCAGTTTTCTTAAACCCCCTGTTTTTCCACACTGATCCAAACAAATGACACACATTATGGGCATACGCCGAATCTATGTATATGTTCACTCGCTTACCTTCAGCCAACAAACATGCTTCTGTTAACCCCACAAGTTCAGCAAGTTGTGCAGATGCAGGCTGTGGAATTACTTCAGCCTTTTCAACAACAAATTCGGTCCCCTGTGCTCTTACTATTGCATAGCCAGCCCTCAATTTATCTCCTACACGATAACAGGACCCATCAGTCCAATATCCAACCCTTCAGCCTCATGCAATGGAATAGCTTGCAAATCAGATCTAAGTCTCGAATACCTCTCTACGTCTCTTACACAGTCATGTGGTTAACCATCCTCTGGAGTTGGCAAGTTCTCAGCTGGATTTACTGTTACACACCTCGCTAGGGTGACATCTTCTTGTTCTAAGAGCCTATGATAATCTCTAATTCTAGGCATAGTTAGAGTATATTTACCAAAATTTAAAAGATTTCTAAGACTATGATGTGTAAGAATTGTCACTGGATAACCCATAGTGACAGATGATGCTTTCTCATACATTAAGTACACACCCACCATTGCTCTGTAGCAACTTGGTAACCCCAATTCCACTTCTGAAAAAGCAGTTGAATAATAAGCAATTGGTTGGGGATTGGTTCCCGTACCTGTTGGCTGACAAAAAACTGCACATGCATATTTTCCTCCAGTAGAAGTGGACACGTATAACAAGAAATTCTTAGAATAATCTGGCAGAGCTAATGCTGGAGCCTCTTGTAACCTCTGTTTTATTGTCTCAAAAGCTAAAAGGCCATCCTGTGTCCAGGAAAGATTACAATAAAGTTGAGCATTCCCTGTATCTTTAATCATAGCTCTCAAAGGTCTTGTTAAACTAGCATAGCCCTCTACCCATGCTGAGGAATACCCTGCAATACCCAAAAATGTCATCATTTCTCTAACTGTTCTGGGTTTGGGAGCTTTGCGAATAGCTTCTAACTGCTTATCAGAAATACATCTGTGTCCCTGTGTTATGGTCTGCCCTAAATAAACTACCCTTTCCTGACAATACTGCAATTTTTTCTGAGAGATTTTGTGCCCTTTCTCTGCCAGCATCTGTAACAAAGTAATTGAATCCTTATGACATGTTTCCTCATCTGGTGCACAGAGAAGAATATCATCCATGTATTGAATGACAGTACTTTTTAACTTCTGATCTACCCCAACTAAATCATCTTTCAATACTTTATTGAAAATGTGAGGACTATGTTTATATCCCTGTGGTAATCTCTTATACTCATAGAATTGTCCCTTGTAAGTAAACCCAAATAAACCCTGACTTTCTACACTTAGTGGAACGTTAAAAAATGCACCACATAAATCTAATACTGTGAAATACTTTGCATCCGGAGGAATTTGGGCTAACAAAACATGTGGATCTGGCACTTCTGCTGGAAAGTCTGCGACTACTTCATTTACTGCTCTCAAATCATGTACTAAATGATAAGAGTTATCTGGCTTCTTCACAGGCAACAAAGGTGTATTACTCTGCGGATTCTGTGTTATCTTCAGAACATCTGCCTTCACAAGACCTTCAATTTGTGGTTCGATTCCTTTGATTGCTTCTTCATTCAAAGGATACTGAGGCTTCCACGGAGGTTTTGTTCCTGGTCGGAGTTCAACTTTCACTGGTTGAGCTGACTTCACAAATCCAATGTCAGTGCTATGTTGTGACCATAAACATTTTGGAACACATCGCAGCATTTCCACTTTCAAAGAGTTTGAATCCATCTTCTCATTGTAAAGTGATTCATGTGTCATCCAGACGACTTGTGGCTGTCCTTGTCCTTGAGCAGTAATCATAATCTTAATAAATCGTTGATCTTCACTCCTCCAGATAGAAAGATTCTCTTTAAGTGGTTTAAAGACAACTTCTTCTGCTTCTGCCATCATTTCACCTATTTGTTTCTGCTCACAATCTTCAGACACCAGTAAAGACACATGTGGTACACTTTTTCCCATCTCAAACTCTTTATGCAAGTAATTATTTTTGTCTTAATAGCAGCTCCTTGTGGTCCCAAAATTATGCAACATGAACGTAATTCAACTTGCTTTGGTTGATGACTCAGCCATTGTTCTCCATCTGATTGTTAAGCATCCTTAAAGTATTTCAGTGTACAATGAAATGGATACTCTGGAGTCTTTGCATCAGGCATGTTTGCTACAATAAACTTCTCCCACATCTTGGCTGGTTCCAAGAATTCTTCGCTAAGATTTCCAATCCAAAATACTGAAGAAGCTTCAGTCTCTGTTTTCATCATCAGTTGATCAATCATTTCACTCGGCACTTCCACCAGGCAGCCGTCCGGTGTGCATTTTATTGTACAGTTCAGTCTGCACAAAGCATCTCTTCCCAAAAGTGCAATAGGTGTATGTTCTGATACCAGTATGGGTATTGTAGTCTTCAGATGTTTATAGCAGAGCTCAATTGGTTCTGTGAGAGGAATCAGCTGTTTTACTCCCTCAAACCCGATTGTCCGAATCATCTGATCAGACTTGGGGAGGTGTATAGCATCTTCAGGCCGAATACAGGTGAAAGCAGCTCCACTATCTGCCATCATTGTCAATGGTCGATTATTTATTTTCACCTCTATTGTTGGATCTCTCTCCGGCCCTATTGCTACCAGCTGACACCTCCCACACGAGTTCTCCGGGCATCCCTAGAATCCTGGTTCCGGGCCCCTATAAGGGTTCACAGGTCCCTTGATTGACCTTGGTTGTCCTCTGAATCCTCCTCTAAAGTATCCCCTGAAGTTTCCTCCTGGCCGGTTGCATTCACGAGCAAAATGACCAAACTGTCCACAATTATAGCACACTTCAGGAGGCTGCTGAAAGTTCAGACTGAATCTTCCTGGTCTTCCTCTTCCTAGATTTCCTTGACTTCTTCCTCTCCATGTTTGCACCTGACCAAACACTGGCTGTGGCCAGGGAGTCACTGGAGCATCTGATGTTGACTGACTCACTTGAGGTTGAGTCTGATCCAGATGCGGTCCTGGCTGATTAGGAGGCTGACTTTGTTTGACTACAGCTTGTTTCTTTTCTTTTTTCTTGTTGTCCACCAGTTGTATTTGGTTCAGCTTTCTGAGGGTCTCTTCATCCTGTATTTTCTGATCATGTTCCTTCTTTCTATATAGCTCCACTTGATGGGCTATATGATATCGGCTATAGACACTCTTTGCCATGCTTCCGAGACCCACTACTTCTGGCAGTTTACTTCTCACTGGTAAGGGTAGTCCCTTCTGTAATTTGGCTCGCAAAATTGACTGTTCCATCTGATTTAAATCTGGATCATTTCCTGTGACATTTCTCCATACCTGATGGACTCTTGACACATAGGCTCTCGGGTTCTCTTCTTCTCCCAAAGGCTCAATCAGGATATTGTCAGGATGCACATTGGTTGGAAATGAATCTTTCAATGCTCTCCACATTCGACCTCTGATTGCAGCAAACAGCTCTGGATCATTAACAGCAGTTCTTACATATCGTTCTAGGCCCGCTTTCTGTAGAATTTCTTCCATGGCTGGAAATCCCAGGAGATTTGCTAAAAGCCTCTTTATGTCACCTATTGCTGGCTGCGTTCCCACCAGAAGCTCTTCCAATTTTGAAATCCAAGGATGTGCTCCTTCTTGCAAAGTAAGCAACTTTTCCATGATATCTGACATATCTGTATTTTGCCAAGGCTTGTATTCCAAATTTCGTCCACGGACTTTCATTGGACACATCTTTTCAAGTGATTTCCCTTTCCTTGGACGCAAAGTGTATTGTCTTTCAGATTTTTTAGTGTCTTCATTTTTCAGATCCTCCTCATATGTCTGCAACTCTTTCAGTAGTGTCTCCAGTGAGCTAGAAGCATTATCTAAGTTCAATAAACATTGGTCTATACTTTTTTCTACTTCTCTCAAAGCTCTTCGTCTGTCTTCTCCTCTTGTGCTTGATGTTGCAGGAAAGAATCCTCTTTCAGAGAAAGATCCCTTACTCTTCCATCCATCATCACTTTCTTCATTCTCTGTTTCATCAGAACTTCCATCTCTTGAGTCCTCTTTCCTTCAACTCACACCTCCTATTTTTTCTGCTTTAGCTAGCATTCGTCTGATGGCTGGGTCGTATCCACCCATGGCCTCCTCCTGGTCACTCAGATCCTCATCTTCAATGGTCCTCCTTCTCATTCTCAGTTCACCTCTAGTCTGCAGACGTCGAGTTTTCTTCTTGCTTTTGGAACTCGGATACAGTTTTATTGTTGTCTCTGCTTGTCCTGTTTCAATGATGCATTCATCTTCGTCTTCAATGTGATAATTTCCTCCTTGACTAATCACTGGAAGCTGAGGATAGGCTTTTTCACTTTTCACTTTCTTCTCATAAGGTGGTGGTGTCTTAACTGAGTCCACATGTGAAAAAGACACATTAACTTCGGCCATCTGTCTTTCAGTTTTCTTCGTAAGTTGGTTAATCGCTTCTACACTTTTCTCCCTCTTGTCCTTCGCTGCCTTCATCAGTTTCTGACTCTCTTGTTCAAATAACTGGAGAATGCCAAGCTCTATTTCTCTTTTTCCTTTCGCTTTTCTCCTTGACGCCCTTTCTTCTGTCCTGCTTTATATGTTGATACAAGTACCTCTATTGTTTTAATTACATCTGGGTTAAGTGTCCCCTCTACCGGCCATGGTTGGTCTATGTCAGGCCATCGCTTATAAAATTTTTCTGATATTCTTGCAATGCCTTTTATTAAAGGATTATTTTTCTTAACTATATCAACAGGAGTAACCCCTTTTGAAACATTAGTGCCCATTTTTGGCATAATAATGACTAAATATGTTCCCAACTTACACTTATTAATTATTTTTCTCCCTTTTTTTTCCTCTGTTTATATGCCACTATATTACCTCAATCAATAAAAATCAATCCCCAATTGAATTTGCCAACTTCAGAGAAATCAAACCTTAATATGCAATACAATTCACACCACTAAATCCCCTTTACTAAGTGATATAACTACTAAGTGCACCATAAACCTAGATTTATTAAACATTCAATAACTACCTTGTAATTAAAGAATATACAAACTTATGTAAGACTCAACAAGCACTTCTAAATATGATTACCACTAAATATTTGCAACCCCATACACTTATAGCAAAGCTTAAATAAAAAAAACCCTTTACAAATAATAATTTTTCTTCATAAACCTCGTTGTTAATTCTTTATAATCAAATTATTATCTTAAAAATGAACAACCTGTTGCCAAGCCTTCTTTGAAGAAGTCTATGTCATGTACTATAGCACCAATAATGGACTAAATGCAAATAGATTAACAAATCAATGAATCTCCAATTATTACTTTTTAATAATGAGACCTATTAATGATTTAATCTAAATGTATCAATGCAGGTGTTTGTGAAAGAAGTTTGTGGATAAAATGACTGGCCTTTGTGCAGTCTGCTCTGCTCTGGGCAAATTTGACCCCCCCTTTTTCCTCCTGGTCCTCTTCTCACCGTCTCCTCACAGATGAGAGAACTCACACACATACACACACACCCCACAGGATAAAAAGACAAATAGAAATTTAATACATTCAGCTTATTTCTTAGTAATTAAACATTCAATATACTTATTTGTATTTTATTTACCAACATTTAGTTCATTCATAACATTTTTACCCTTCATTCAATATTGTAAACACCTCCAACAAATCTCTTAATTGGCTTGAAGCCTAAACGACCTTAATCTCAACCCCCCTAAAAAGGGTCTAAAGTGATTGATGGCAATAAGTTCATCCTTAATGCAGCTTCCTTTAACATCTGGTTCGGCTTAACCAGTTTAACATAAACATTTCACATACTATTCTATGACCACATGATAGTAAATTTCCAACCCTGCATCTTGGTTCCTAAGATGTATATATTAAGATAAGATTAATGTACTATGTTGTAATCTTCACATATAAACATCGCAGTGGTATGTTTAAACCCCAGAAAGCACCAATGCCAAACAATGTTTCATTTATCAGTTGGCAGCTAAAAATTATTATTTTTCTCATATAAAGTAACAGTACTTCACAGAGATCTCAACACCATAGACTATAAAATTCAACCCCTTTTTCTGAGCAACAATTGTTAATTCCTTACACCCAAATGAGCAATATTAAAGCTCAACATCCAACTGAAATAACACCATTCCAACACTCTTTATTAATTCAATTCTAATTTCCATCTTGTAGCAGCTCTCTCCATATAAGGCCATTCCTCAATTCCACTGGCCTAAAACAATTACCCCATTTAATGTATCTCAATTTCATCAAACTATTGCATTCAAAGAGAACACAAACAAATTACTGCTCCACCAATTCACTCTCACCCACTATATTAAATTAATCCTCTTTTCCCTTTTATTTTAGATCATAACAAGCACCGCACCCATAAAAAAAATATTCAGTTCAAACGCACCCATTCTCAGGAGCTCCAAACCCCTGCACAGCACTATACATCCATATTTTCTAATTTGCCCAATAACTCTTAGTTTCTATTTAAATCAAATCAACATGGCTTTTATCAGTACGTCACAAATCAAAGTCCTGCCATTTCTCTCTTTTTCAATAGTGAATTTTAGGCCTTACACACTTGCAGAAAGAGACCCCCCTTGCAAAGCATAAGATTATAAAAATTCAATAAAATGAGAGGAGCTAGACCCATGATCCCTTTTTTCTCCCAATAAAAGCCATCATATGGAGATTTCAAAAATTTTTCTCCTTTCCCCAATAACAATTTTCCCTTTAGTTCCCATGATTAAACATTACAGTTTTCCCAATGTACCCTATTGATTACTCAGCTTTACACCTTGCTCTCCTTTCTTCTATTCTCAGCATCTAAAAACGTCTTTCTGGAGCTCATTGTCTATATTTTCTTAATGTATAGTCTCCAAGAAAGCTCATAAAATCGTCTTTCTGGAGCTCATTTTCTACTGTTTTCTTTAATTTACTGTCTCCCAGAAAGCTCATTTATTTTTACTTTATATATTTTTACTTTAAAAACGTCTTCCGTTCAGGCTCATTGTCATAAATAAACAAACCCCTCATTTTATTGAGGTTCATATTCATTTAAATAACTGTCCTTGAACGAAGCTCATAATTTTTGCCATTACAAATTTCTTTCCCTATTAATTTCTAAATCTCTCATTCTTTATCACTTTTCCCCTTTTTCTTTAAACACTCTGACACTCTCTGGGCAGAGGTTTCCTTTCCCCCTTTCTCTAAAAACACCCACAGAAAATTCATGGCTTTTTTACAGTGCAAGGGAGAAACCAGTTCTCCCCCACACACACTCAATATGGGGGTTGATCATTCCCACACTTTTTCCTTTTTCTCCCAAAAAAAAATTCTTTCAGCTGACACACACACACATAGTTACAGACTAAGGGACAAAGTTATAAGATGGGAAAAGGGAGGGGGTGAGGCACACACACTCAGCTGACACACACACATGCACAGCAAGACACTCCTTTTTTCTTAACTCACTAGGCACACACACATACTCATCATTTTCAACACAATTTCTCATAGTCAACCCATTCACACATTAACAGCATGCTTTTTATTGCCGCCCTTACCTTATTTCTTATTCCTTATTTTTAATTTATGCTACCTTATGAGATGTAATAATTCAAAAAGAGGCAGCATCAATACAGTGTTCGTCAACAGTGTTTCGAGTGGGCACCCCTAATTAAATCTCTGCATCACACCTCCAGTTTCTCATCAAACTGACCCAAAAAATCACCTAGTGAATTTTTCAGGATTTGCGGCCGGGCTAACCCCGCCTCCACGAGGGCTTATCCGAATCATCGGCTTCCTTTCTTTATTTAACTCTCCTATTGTCTCTTTTCCTCCATATATTCCTTTTCGTTATCCTTAAAACCTTAAATTCCTTTTAACCTTAAATAAATTTTAACCAAATGCCACTGGGCCCAGGGCTTCTCACTATTTCAATATAATCCAATTCCACAATAACTCAAAGCTTACTTTCACGCAATGACTGTGATTCATGT